>NC_056728.1:1706700859-1706838359 GCF_019279795.1 Protopterus annectens | reverse complement strand
TAGCACCTAAATCCCGGGTGGCTCATTGGAAAACACTCCTGAGCACTGTGGAACCAAATGAAGCTCGTCCTCTAGATGCCACATCTAATTTGTAGTGGGAAATGAAGGTGTGCGGGGAAGACCATGTAGCCGCAGCACAAATGTCACCAATAGCAAGCTTAGAATGAAATGCTACTGAAGTAGCCATAGCCCTTGTAGAATGAGCCTTGACAGAGGTGGTAAGCTCTTTGTTAGAATAAATATAAGCTTGAGTAATACAGTCCCTGATCCATTTGGCAACAGTGACCTTTGTGACAGCGTTGCCCAATTTGTTTTCTGCCAAGGATACAAACAACTGATCTGTTTTCCTTGATTGTTTGGTCCTATCTAAATAAAAACGTAACTGTCTGTGGACATCTAGTGTGTGGAATATAAACTCCGCTTTATTAGAGTATTTTGGGAAAAAAAATGGAAGCTCTAACGATTGTTGCAAGCATAAAGTAGAACAAACTTTAGGAACAAAAGAAGGATTTGGTCTGAGGGATACCCTGTCTGTATGAAAAACCAAGTACGGGGGTTTCACTGACAAAGCTTGAATTTCTGAAACCCTTCTGGCTGAAGTAATCGCCACTAGAAAGGCTGTCTTCCATTGTAGAAACTTTAGATCACAGGTAGCTGCCGGTTCAAAGGGAAAGAAGTCAAGGCACGCAACACTATATCGAGATCCCATGGAGGTGCAGGATGAGAAATCGGAGGTCTTAATAGAGCAGCACCTTTCAAGAAGGTCTTACACAATCTGTTGCTCATTAAAGGTGGGTCTATGGATTCATGAAAATTAGAAATTGCTGCCAATTGTACTTTGATGGTAGAAACTGAAGAGCCTTGATTGAAAAGAGAGGTCAGGAATTTTAGTACTTCTGCCACGGGAGTAGAAATGGGGTCCAGGCCCCGGAGTTGAGCCCAAATAGCAAACCTTTTCCATTTGCTAGAATACAGTTTCTTTGTAGCAGACTTGTGGGCTGAAGATAATATGTGCACAACATCAGGATCCAGTGTATGACTCCTGACTATCGTCGGAAGAGGAGGAGCCAGGCCGTCAATTTTAAGGTGTGTAGGGACTGGTGTAATAGTCCCGACTGATGAATCAGTAGGTCTGGGACCTGGTCCAGGAACCATGGACCTTTCAGAGCATGTTTCCGAAGATAGGGAAACCACACTTGACGAGGCCAGTAAGTAGCAATTAAGATCATCCTGCTCCCTAAGAGGGATGCCTTTTGAATCACCCTGGGGAGGAGAGGAACTGGAGGGAAGGCATAAAGCAGGCCGGTGGGCCAAGGATGGACTAAAGCGTCCATGGGGCTCTTCCCCGGAGCCGGGGTTAGGGAGAAAAATTCTTTGCACTTTGCATTCAGAGGAGTCGCAAAGAGGTCGCAACACGGAACTCCCCATTCGCTGAAAATCTGCCTTGTAACTGTCATATTCAGAGACCATTCGTGAAAAGAGAGGATGGTTCTGCTCAACCTGTCGGCTATGACATTGGACTTGCCCGGTATGTGAGTAGCCACTAGGAAGCGTTTGGTCGAGACTGCCCATTCCCAAACTCTTATGGCTTCTCTGCAAAGAGGATAGGATCTGGTCCCTCCCTGTTTGTTCAGGTACCAGACAACTGACATGTTGTCTGAGTGAACAGCAATTACGCCCTGAGGGAGATAATCGTGAAGGGCTTGAAGGGACAGGAGTACTGCCCTCATTTCTAGGATGTTGATGTGAAGAGGGTCTCTTCCGGTGCCATTTGCCTTGGACTGACCTGCCCAGGGAATGCCCCCCCCCCCCATCTGGGAGGCGTCCGTGGTCAAAGTGGCCGGCGGAGGAGGAAGAACAAAGGGTCGTCCCTGATCCAAATTGGAGGACACTAGCCACCAGCGAAGGTCCCGTTTGCAAGATTCCGTGATCCATATGAGGTGATTGAGAGGGAGTTCCTGAAAGGACCACTGAGTTGAAAGAAGCCACTGGAGGATTCTCATGTGCAACCTTGCCAAGGGAACTAGCAGAACCGTGGCAGACATGGATCCCAATAGCTGCAGGACCATTCTGGCTGGGGCTTTGGACCTGGGGAGTAAGGCTCGAACTTGATTTTGAATGGTTTGAATTCTGTCTGTAGGTAGATAGACCCGCATCTGGTTTGAATCTATCTCTACCCCTATGAATCTTATTCTTTGAGATGGCCGCAACACAGACTTTGGCCAACTGAAGGTGATTCCAAGGGAATTGCCCAGTGATATAGTGGCTTGTAGGCTCCGCAGAAGTAGATGCTTGGAGGTGGCAGTTAGGAGCCAGTCATCTAGGTACGGAAACACCTGGAATCCTAGACTTCTCAGGTGAGCAGTCACTACTGCCAAGCACTTGGTGAACACCCTGGGGGCTGTGGTGAGACCAAAGGGCAGCGCACGGAACTGAAAATGACTGTCTCCTAGGCTGAAGCACAGATGTCTCCTGGACATTTGATGTATTCTGATATGATAATACGCGTCCTTGAGATCTATGGAGCACATCCAAACACCCTTCTCCAACAATGGGAGAATGGTTTGTAGAGTGACCATTCGGAACTTGGACTTCTTGACTGAACGGTTTAGGTTGCTTAGGTCCAAAATGGGCCTCAAGTCCCCGGTCTTTTTTGGCACCAAAAAGAATCTTGAGTAAGTCCCTAATCCGATCTGGTCTGCGGGACCGGTTGGATGACTCCTTTTTGCAGCAGCTTTGAAATTTCTGAGGCTGCGGTATCCTGTTGACTGGGTGGCGGGTCCGGGATTTTTTTGGACTGAGGGGGGGGGGCGATAGAATGGGATGGAGTAACCTCCGGCGATAATCCGAAGCACCCATCGGTCCTGAGTGATCCCTTCCCAGGCCTTCAGGTGCTTGAATCGACCCCGACTGGCTCGAGCAGCACAGCCGGGCAATCCCTCAGGGACTATGAAAAGCTGAAGAGCCATGAAAGGACTCGCGGTCTCCAGTGTTGCGAGGGCCTCTGCCGCCTCTGGGACGGCGTCTTCCGGATGAATTTCCCCTCCTCTGCCTCTGGAGGGGAACCTTCCTGCTGAGAGGGGTAAGACTTCTGAGATCTACGGAACCACATTTTCCCTCCTCTTTAGCCTTGGGATAAGGCCGAAGGGAGTGGAAAATCGTGCCTACGACAGTCAGAGTCTTACCCTCCTGTTCACAGCGGTAAGTGTGTCTTTACCTTGGGTCCAAACAGGGAGGACCCATCAAAGGGGCATCGGCAAATGAAGACTTAAAGGCCTCCGCGAATGACACAGGCGGAGCCAGGCTTGTCTCCGTAGAGCAATGCCTGTACCGCCGCTCTACTCGCCCTTGCCGCATACGAAATGAGCCTCATGGACGAGTTCGAAATAGACGACATTGTAGTCAGCTGAGATCCAACCGTCTGGGCCAGCTCCTCAGGCAGGTTACCTAAGAGGGTATCGGATAGCTCCTTAATCAGATCCCTCTGAAATCTCGTAAAGTGCGTCAGGTAGTTCAAAGACCTCAGAGTAAAGGCCGCTGAAATAAGGGTGCGCTTACCGTACCGATCCATGCTCCTAGACTCCTTATTAGGAGGATGGACGGATGTAGAAGCCTCTGCTACATCTTGCTGGGTAGCAGATGCCACCACCATAGCATCTACAGCCACACCTTTCGTAAGGAACTCTCTATCCGGGGGCGCCGAGAGAAATTTGTTCGGACGAGCGGGCACCGGTTCCACAGAGTCTGGGTGTTCCCACGCCCTTTGACAGATCAAATCCAAGAGAGAGGAGACACCCAGGAGGCGGAGGGCTGAGCCCCGTAGGCCTTCAGGAACACCGACTCATCAGCAGAGGGAGGTTTGGTCTGCCAGCCACCTCGTTGTTTTAGGGCTTCCAGGATGTCTGCAAAGGAGACATCATCCGAGGACGACTTGGGGGACCCCTCTGCATCATCGAGATCAGTGTCAGATGTCAAATACTCGTCAGGGGAGTCAACGTGCTTCCTCTTGCACGTTCTCTTCCTGGTTCATCAATCCCGAAGCCTCCCCCCCAGGGCCGAAGGAAGAAGTCCGTGCACTGAACTCCGACCCAAGAGCCGGAGTCGGAGCAAGGGTCGGGCCCAACCCTAACACCTCCACTGGTTCCACCAGCACCTGCTCCAACGGTGCCGAAGCTGTTGGAGGAGGAAATACAGTAGGGGAGTGGACCATCGGCTCCGAAGCCAAATGGGCTGGAGCCGAAACCATCTTTTGGAACACTGGAGACTGGAAGAGTCGAAGGAGCACCCTGTCGATGTCCGAATCAGACATCTTGGATGATCTCGAGGATACCGATCGGGCCCGAACCGATTTCTCCATCGGCTCCAAAGGGCTCGGGGACCGGCTCCGAAATGACTCAACAATTATCGGCTCAGAGGAAACTTTCAAGGAAATTTCCCTCGGTGCCGATAAGGACTTCGGCTCCGAGGGGGAAGAGTCTGAGCCGATGACCCTTATCGGCTCCAATATCAGTGGAGCCGATGAGGATGACCCGCCTCTCGATGCTCCAGACCTCGGCTCTGAAACCAGAGGGGTCGAGGCTGGAGGCATCGAGGCAGACCGTTCCGACCTCGGCTCCGAAGTCCGTGGAGCCGATGGAGAAGTCTGCTTAGTTTTCTTAGCAGTCGGTTCCGACTGACTGGTCGGAGCCGACGCTTTCCTCTTTTTAGAAGGAGACGGAGAGGAAGATAAAGCCTCCTCGAAGGAAGGCTTGATTAATCCTTTGAGGATTAATTTGTTTTCCTCTCCTGGAGGACTCTGGAGGAAAACGCATGGCATACACTGCACGATTCTTGCAGATGTTTAGCACCTAGACAATAGACGCACGAGGAGTGGTCGTCCGTTATGGACATTTTGAAGCCACACCTCGTGCACTTTTTAAACCCGGAGGGTTTATGCTCTTTAGACATAATCAGCTAATAAAACAGATAACCACACTGAACAATAAAGGGTTTGACACACAGGAACAAAAATATGTATGCCACTAACTAGTGTAAATATTTAAACTAAAGAACTTTTTTTTTTTTTTTTTTTTTACACACAAGATTGTCAGAAAGAGAAAAGGAGGGTCAAGACCCTCTAACTTAAACGGGTACTTGACCCATGCACAACCACTAAAGTAGTAGTAACCACAGGGGAAGGCCCCTCTAACTTAAACGGGAACCTTCTCTGACAGGAAAAAACACGAAAATTTTAACCAAATTCCAGAAAAACACTCGTACACAAAGAATAGCCGTTAAAACAGCTTTTGGGTTTAAATGAAGCAAATACTGACAGGAAAAAAGCCTAATATATAGTACTCAGCCCAGCCAATGTTGAGACCACATCCAAGCTCTGTAAGCGGCAAACGAGATCTGGGGGATTAGTGGTGGTGCATCCTGGGATAAAGATAGCTCAGCCAATTAGAGGCCTCGCTCTATAGCATAAGCGTGCCGAGTCGGAGCCGAGGGATCGGCTCCGAACCCATCAGTCAGAATGTAGGCGAGATAGGATCACATAACATCTATAGGTATTGTTGAAACAATTTGTGTATGGCAACACAGTTTGCTGCCATAGCCTTTATTTTATCTTCATTTATTTCATATCTTGAAAACATCTGAAACTGTCTCAAAAATTTCCACAAAATTGAAATATTTTTCAGACTTATCAAGTACAGAATATCATTGGCAAATAAAGCTCACTTCTCCTAAATATCACACCAACTATACCCTTAAATGTACAAGTCCTTTATCTTCTTTTTCAAATGCTCCAAGTATAAGGCAAATAACAAAGCAGGAAGAGGACTCTTCTGATTGGTTCCTACATTCAAACAAAGCTTGTCCGAGAGCTACAGCCCAAAATTAATTCTTACCAATGACTTTTCATATATCTTCTAAATTAACCCCAATATTTTGTCAGCAAACTCAAATGCAACCATCGCCCTACTCATAAAATCTCAACTATCAAATGCCTTCTCTGCAACAAGACCCACAAGCAATGGTAGGATCTTCTTGCACTCTGACTCCATCTAGATTATTATTGTTGACAAATGTTTGCCTCTGTGAAAAACTGAGGGGCTGCCAGCCCAGCCAGATAGAATTTTGTAAATAGTTCTATGTCATTGTAAAAATTAATATGATCCACAGGCTGGTTTCACAAATACAAGAAAACTGTGTTATGTGCTAAGCTTCAAAAATGTAACCGCAGTAACGTGCATTATCAATTTAAGGGCTATCTCAGAAATTGAGAATGGCATTTTGTATTTGTGTCTGAACCTGGACACATCAGCTCACCAGCACTGTGCCTTGCTCTGTAAGTAGGATCTTAGCATTTATCTTAGAGATAGATAGAAATAGCAAGATTAGTCTAGCTGTTTTCTATATTTATGTCAGACTATCCTACAATATTGTTTTAAAGTATTTTCCTGTGATTTCTGAACTTTATATTATCACTGTCTTGAACTGATGAGTATTGTCTTGTGTTTTTATTTATTATTAAATACATTTGGTAATACCGTATAAGCCACTCCAATAGCCTTAGCCCTGGGTTACACTTACTACTTGGATAACAGTAACATTACACAGTGGAACTGGTCCCCCTCTGGGAAGGGCTTTTATAGTAGCTGATAAGAATAGTTGGTGGCAGTGGATTACTACCTTACAGCCTGGGCAGAACGGGACATAGCTGGTGAACCCGTGCCAGCCTTCCCCAGGAATGTGTGTGTGTTTGTATATCAATCAAATCTCAAAGTGTGTATGTGTGTGTGTGTGTGTGTGTGTGTGTGTGTGTGTGTGTGTGTGTGTGTGTGTGTGTGTGTGTCAGCTACTTGAGCAGGGACATGAAGCACTGGTTGGACAGAGAGGGTACTGGAGGTTTTCGCTTGACTACTCAGCTGAGATCTGAACCATATAGCTGTGTCAGTGGGAAGTCTATTGGGGATCTGGAAGGAAAGGGAGAAACCAGCCCCAGACTGACTGTGATCTCTGTGTGCTCTTAAGGGAAATTGTACTTTGCTCTGTGTGTACTTGTTATCCTCTCAATGTGGATGCTCCTCACTGGTGCTAGTGGTGAGGATTGAGGCTCCTTGATTACTGGGCCAGTGCACGGGCATCACATATTGTTTGGCAGTGGTGGGATATCCACATCAAATATTAATTGGTTGATAGTGGTGAGGTAGCTACACCACAGCTTGTAGAGGTGTATATAGTGAATTCCTGTAGCTTGTCTACAGTGACCACTGAAGGTGTTTTTGTACTCTAAATCAGCTATGCAATCAACATTCAGATTTCAGATCACAATAGCTTTATTTTTTTTGTTAGCTCAGTTAGTCATGGAGAGCAGGCAAGCATGTCAGCAGAGGAGTATGGCAAGATAACAAGGAGCCAGTTGGCTGAGATGTACCAGGATAAAGGACTGGTACATGGAAACCTGACTAAGGCAAACATGACTGCAGCTTTGGTCACAGTTGTATCACAGAATAGCAACCAGGAGGACGATCAGACTGGCCGTGGAGATGTACAATACTCAGAGAATGGACAACTCAACCTTTCTACAGAGAACTTAAAAATCCATCTGGAACTAGAGAGACTTGAGTTGGAGCCCAAGTGTTTGGAAATAGAAGCCTGGGCAGTCTACTCCAGCAGAGCTTTAGGAGGGACCCCATTCCAAATACCTTTGGCTAGGGTTCACCTTGACTGGGAGGGTGGAAAAGGAAGCCAGCAAGTAGGTGTTTGAGGATATCCCTGCAGATGTCCTGATAAGAAATGATTTTGATAATGCAGTACCATGTGGTCATGCAGTTACACACAGTCAGCCTTGGAGACAAGCATGTGAGTCTGGTACCCTGGGGAGACCCAGACAGACCATACACCTGCAGCCAGGACTGGTGAGGTGGTTACTTCAGGGAGGGAGCAACCCTGTAGTAATGAGACTGAAGGTGAACCACAGCTGCTTATGGGTACTGATGTTCCCTTGGACAGAGTGACTGCAAGGGTAGAGGTGAGTAGTAGTACCCAGGCTGACAGTGAGGCACCGCTGTCAGAGGATACCAGACTTCCTGTGGAAGGGGAGCTGGGAAGGGTTATAAAGAGATAGTTGAGACAGGCTCAGCTCTGAAACCTTACATTACAAGGCCTGAGGAAGGTAGCTAGTGAGGCACCTGATTATCAAGGGAAGGGGGAATCTGTATACTGGGACAAAGGGTTACTGTACAGAGAGTGGACCCTGAGGGAGGACTAGAAGGTGAGATGATACAGTACTTTGTAGCGCCTATGGTCTGGCACTTCTAGCCATAGCCCACAATATTCCCTTTGTAAGTCATATGGGCATAAAATGTACAAAGAGACACAATATGCAAAACGTTTACTGGCCCTGAATTTCCAGAGATGTTAACAGGGCACTCCAGGACCTGTGAGTGGTGCCAAAAGGTAGGCAAGGCAAGAGACAAGGTGAAAGCTCCTTTGATGCCTTTGCCTGTGATTGAGAAGCCATTTCAGAGGGTAGCTATAGATACTGTGGGGCCTCCAAGTACCCCAAGTTCCAGAGGGGAAAAAGTATATCCTAGTGGTAGTAGATTATGCTACAAGATACCCTGAGGCAGTGGCTTTGTCCTCTATTGAGGAAGAAAAGGTGGCAAATACTTTGTTAGAGATTTTCCGGAAGGTAGGTTCCCAAAAGAAATACTGACTTGACAGAGGTGCCAATTTCACGTCAGACCTGCTGGCTTGTCTGTGGAAGTACTGTGGAGTGAAGCACTTAAAGACCACCCACTACAATCCACAGACTAATGGTCTTGTTGAGAGGTTAAACTCTACACTCAACTCCATGCTACGGGCATTTGCAGACCAGTTTAAGAGGGCGTGGGATAAATATTTGCCCCATCTGTTGTTTGCTTAGAGACAGGTTCCCCAGGAATCCACAAGTTTTTCACCCTTTGAGTTGCTTTATGGGCATAGAGTGAGAGGACCTCTAGATTTAATTTGAGATGAGTGAGAAGGTGAGTGTAAATCTCACAAGGAGTCTGCTGTGGCATATGCCCTAAACCTCAGGACAAGGCTCAGGGACCTCATGGGCTTGGCCCAGGAGAACCTGGCAGAAGTTCAACAGCTGAAAAAGGTCAGGTATAATAGGAATGCTCGAGCTAGAGAGTATGCTATAGGGTAGCAGGTAATGGTTCTCATTGCTGTCAGACACAACAAGCTGCAGGCAGCTTGGGAGAGACCCTACAAGTTGGTAATGAAGGTCAGTGATGTTAACTACATGGTGGAACTGATAGGCAGGAGCACAAATTGTACCATGTTAATATGATGAAACCTTACCATGAAAGGGAGGCCCTTGTGCTGAGCATTTGTAGTGAATTGAAGGAGTCGTCTGAGGGAGATCTGGTGACTGATCTTAGTGAGGCTCGGACTGACACCTCAGTGGAAAGGGTAGCAATGTCCCAGCAGCTATCTCCTACCCAGGTTTGAGAAATCCAAGCAGTCTTACAGGAGTTTGGGGACATGGTCACTGGGAAACCAGGGTGCACCCACCTCGTGCAGCACCAGGTGGACATAGGACTCCAAAGGCCTATTAGGCAGGCCCCTTACAGGGTGCCTGAGAGAGTCAAACAGACTCCGAGGGAGGAGATACAGGAAATATTGGAACTAGGGGTAATTCAGAAGTCTAACAGTCCCTGGGCCTCCCCAGTGGTGCTGGTGCCAAAGAAAGATGGCAGCACCAGGTTCTGTGTAGACTACAAGAAATTAAATAGTCACACAGTGTCAGATGCTTACCCCATGCCTAGAACAGATGAAGCCCTAGAGCAGCTGGGTGGGGCTAAGTATCTTATCACCATTGATTTTACCAAGGGTTACTGGCAGGTGCCCTTGACTCCCACAGTGCTAGAGAGAGGCCAGCTTTGTGACTCCTTTTGGCTTGTATGAGTTCACAAAGATCCCCTTTGGGATGAAACATGCCACAGCAACTTTCCAGAGGCTGGTAGATCATATCCTAGCAAGAGGTTTTGCCCTTGCTTACCTAGATGACATTGCCATCTACACCCATTCCTGGCAAGAGCACCTTCATCATGTCAGGGAGGTGCTGGGCAGACTACAGAGGGCAGGGTTGACCATTAGGCCCAGCAAATGACAGGTGGGTATGGCAGAGGTCTCCTACCTGGGACATAGAATGGGGAGTGGTAAGATCAGGCCAGAATCTGCCAAAGTGGAAGCCATTCATGCATGTCCTGCACCTGAGACCAAAAAGCAGGGTACTACAGAAAGGTCGTCACCAGTTATAGTACCACAGCTGCTCCCCTCACATATCTGACAAGGAAAAACAGGCCAGATTAGGTAGTGTGGACCCCAGCATGTGAGCAGGCATTCTAGAAGCTTAAAGAAGCTTTGGGAGGACCCCATGTGTTAGCCAGTCCAGACTACAGCAAATAATGTGTTGTGCATGTGGATGCTTTGAACCATAGGGTGGGGGCTGTACTTAGCCAGATTTCTTCAGAGGGAGAAGAGCACCCAGTGGTTTATCTCAGTCGTAGGCTCCAATCCAGGGAGGAATGCTATGTAGCTATAGAAAAGGAATGTCTAGCCATAGTGTGGGCACTACAGAAACTTCAGCCTTAACTATATGGAAGGAAATTCACTGTAGTTACAGATCACAATCCACTAACATGGTTACATCAAGCCAGAAAGCAAATTGCCAAGTTGCTAAGATGGAGCCTAGGGTTGTAAGCATATGATGCGTCAATGCAGCACTGCAGTGGGGTTAACAATGCCAACGCAGATGGGCTCTTAGGGAATGGGGCAAGGTACACCCAGATAGACTCAACTCTCTCAAGCAACGTTTCTCAAGGGACACTTGAAAAACTAGCTTAAGTTCTAGGGGGGGGGATGTGAAAAACTGAGGGTCTGCCAGTCCAGCCAGATACAATTTTGTAAATAATTCTATGTCATTGTAAATACTAACATGATGCACAGGCTGGTTTCACAAATGTAAGAAAACTGTGTTATGTGCGAAGCTTCAAAAATGTAACCACAATGCACCATGCTGGAAGAAACCTTTTAGGTAAAGACTTTACGACTGTGTGTGATCTCAAGCTCAGAGACAGGATGTCTGGGCTAGGAAATTCTTTCCATTGTCTTAAGACAGAGATAATTAATAGGTTTCACATGTTAAGTGTCTTTTATTGCTGTGGCTTTCTGGCAGGTGCAGATTAGAAAGAAATGTTCAATTTTAAATTCTGTGAGCCTTGGAAACTTAAGCAGAAGTGTCAAGAATGATGTAATCTGAAATGACTCCGCAGTAATGTGTATTATCAATTTAAGGGCTACCTCAGAAAGTAAGAATGGCATTTTGTATTTGTGTGTGAACCTGAACACTTCAGCTCACCAGCACTGTGCCTTGCTCTGAAAGTAGGATCTTAGTACTTCTCTTAGAGACAGATAGAAATAGCAAGATTAGTTTAGCTGTTTTCTACATTTATGTCAGACTATCCTACAATATTCTTTTAAAGTATTTTCCTGTGATTTCTGAACTATTATCACTGTGTTGAAAGGATGAGTATTGTCTTGTGTTTTTATTTATTATTAAATACTTTTAAACCTTTCAACTGTGGCTGTTTTGTGTAGAGACAATTTAAACTCTTAGTGTACTTGCTTGTATTTGGTGATACTGTATAAGCCACTCCAATAGCCCTAGCCCCTGGGTTACACTTATTATTTGGATAACAGTAGCATTGCACAGTGGAATTGGTCCCCCTTTGGGAACGGCCTTTATAGTAGCTGATAAAGAGTAGTTGGTGGCACTGCATTACTACCTTATACCCTGGGCAGAAGGGGGCATAGCTATTGAGTCGGCGCCAGCCGAGTCTGTGCATTTGTATATAAATCACATCTCAAAGTTGTGTGTGTGTGTGTGTGTGTGTGTGTGTGTGTGTGTGTGTGTGTGTGTGTGTGTGTGTGTGTGTGTGTGTGTGTGTCAGCTACTTGAGCAGGGACACGAAGCACTGGTTGGACAGAGAGGGTACTGGAGGTTTTGGCTTGTCTACTTGGATGAGATCTGAACCCTACAGCTGTGACAGTGGGGAGTCTTATTGGGGATCTAGAGAGAAAGGGAGAAGCCAGCCCCAGACTGACCTCTGTGTGCTCTTAAGGGAAATTATACTTTATTGTGTGTGTACTTGTTATCCTAATATATAAAAAAAGAGAAAACACTGCAGGGGTAAAGTACCTCCAAACAAAACACTTTGTGAAAAAACTTATAAAGAAATGGTAGGTACCCCACGACAATCGAAGCAAACCTCTTAAAGTCAGTTAAAAAATGTACTTCTTTATTCCAACAAAAAAGTAAGCACTTTTGCATCTCCAAGGATGCTTCATCTGACTTTAAAACAGTTACAAAAAATTCAAAATCCCTTTAAATACCATTTTCTTTTTAGCATAAGCCAATAAGGAGGCTAACAAAAATCACATGATAAGCACTTAAACTAATGCTTTGCATAACCAACCTAGAAAATATATATAAAAAACATATATATATAAAAAGTATATATAGAACATATGAAAAGACATAAAAAACACCTTTATAATCCAACAAATAGCATGTATATATGTATATATATAAATGAATGTGTTTGTTCCTATATATACCCCATGTAGTTCCTAGAATTTGTAATTAGTGACATAAGAACATCAATAACTAGGCTAGATGTTAAACATCATATGTTTATATAAACTTATGCTGATATACCACTGGAGAAAATGTATTCCTATACTTCTAAAAAATGTTGTTGTACTTCTAAAAAATGTTGATGCCTCTGAAAGTTAGTGCTTCAAGGGTCGCTCTAGCAGGAAAGGCTTCAATGAGACCCTATCATTCAGGCCATGTCCTTTGTCAGCCTGTAACCTAATTATCCACTTCTCTTCCTCTTTTTCTGTGTAATTGCCTATGTTTCCTAATCTTTCTGTGGCATGTCTAAGTTCTAAAACCAAAAACTTAAAACTATGCGTTGTATCATTCCGTAGGACATGTTTAGCTAAAGCATTACCTTCATTTCCCTACTGATTGCATAAACATGTTCCCTTATTCTTTCTCTAAGTGTCCTATTTGTCTTTCCAACATAGAAACCACTGCATTTCTGGCATATGGCTAAATATACCACATTCCTGGATCTGCAATCAGCACTTGTTATCCTCCCAATGTGGAAGCCCCTCATTGGTGCTAGTGGTGAGACAGAGACTCCTTGACTACCTGTCCAGTGCACGGGTGTCACAGCCTCCCTTCCACAAAGCAATATTGATCCATATTTGTCTGTTCTGACAACACCGTAGTCATTCTCTTGGTTAATATAAATAATTTATAAGCATGTCTCAGAACTGAAAGTGGTCTATATAAAGCTGATTTTAAAGGGTTTTTCCCCTCTGAGTGGTACAGCCACCACAGCTTTCTTCCAAGATGTTGGTACTCATCCTCTGTTTAAAACTGTGTTAAATAAAATTTTTAGATGTTTATCATTTTCTTCTCTGCTAACTTCCACGGGAATACCATCTATTCCTACAGACTTCCCTTTCACTGATAATACATCACGATTGGTACCTCATCCCTTCCCATCTTAGCTATTAATTCTTGAGCCTCATCTTCCTGTAGCTATGGCATATTTAATTATTCAATAATTATTTAAAATGTGTCTCTTTCCTGTTTTCACCATCCCTCTATTCTATACAGATTCCTATAAAATTTACAAAATATGACCAATATCTCTACAAGGTCTCTACTTATTTTTCTATTCATATGCTCCCTAAATGTGACAAAATCTCTCTCTCTTTTCTGTTGCTTAAATCATTAAGTTAACATTTTTGTAGTTTGGAGTTATCAATAATACTTAATACCCTTTCTAAACTCATGCATATTATCCAAAAATTCCCTTATTTTCCTTTTGGCACTCAACAATTGCTCTTCTTCTTGTTCTCAAAGATTCCCTTTCATCTGCAATACTTCAACCTTTAATTCTTCTTCTTTCGGCTTTTCCCAGTTAGGGGTCACCACAGCGGATCACCAGTCCGCTCATGACTGGCAGTGGAGTTTTATGGTGTCGAGTCCCCAGCCCGGTGCCCAACCTTCCACAGAAGGCACAAACACTCACACCTAGGGCCAATTTAGAGTGTCCAATCCACATACAGCATGTCTTTGGGATGTGGGAGGAAACCGGAGCACCTGGAGGAAACCCACATGACCACAGGGAGGACCATGCAGACTCCGCACAGAAGGCACCCCAGCCAAGGATCGAACCAGGGAACCTCTTGCTGTGAGGCAACAACACTAACCGCTGTACCACTTTGGCTGCCCAATACTTCAACCTTTAATAATCCGTCTAAATGATTCCTATTTCCTTCCCACAGCTGTCTCTCGCCAATCTCTGTCATTTTTTTTTTAAATTCCAGTTTTATTTTATCCCATTCCCCATATATCCCACCTGAAGAAATTCTTATCTTCCCTAACAACTCTTGAATAATTTCCACTACCCTTTCCATAAATTCCACTCTTTTGAATAGACAGCTAGGAAAAGGCCAGTGTCTCACTTTTTGATTACCCTGTATCTTTAACTTAGTCATTATTGCTGCAGTCTCTCAGATAATTACTGGCTGTGTTTCAAAGCTTTCAGTTAAATATCCATGCTCCTGTGAAATATATTGTGTGTCCAGTCTAACCCAACCATTGTACCTTGGGGAAAAATGTATATTCTGTCGGAGTTCCTACTAATAATGTCAAATCTTCCATCCCTAACATTTTGCATATATTTCTTTTCAGAAATCTATCCTCTTTTGTTATATTTCCCTTCTAGGTTCCCCTGATATATCTTCATTATTGCATATCAAAGTTCCACTCCCCACAATAATATTCCCTGCTGTAAGGTAATTATGTCTCCTGTATCTTTAAGTTCCTTAAACAGATGGAATATAAATACAAGGTAATTTAATCCTCCTTCCTTACTTCCTTATCCCTTATTACCATAGCTCTACCACTGCTTCTTTCTAATCCTCTTCTATCATTACTGAATTCCCTCTCACAATTCTTCTCCTCCTCCTCCATCATTATTGAAACCCCTCTCACAATCAGTATTACCCCTTCATTTTTCTTTTCAATGATAATTTGTTGAATAACCATTCTGAAATTCTCTCTTTGCCAAGTTCACATATTCATTTTTATCTAAGTGTCTCCCCTGTAATATTGCTATTCGTATCCTCCATTTCTTACTATAATTCAACAGTTTTTTGCCCATACATGCACTGCCACTGACATTTCATGAAATGACTGATAAGGCAGTCATTCTGAAAGTTTTTTTAATGTACATTTTCAACTTGCAACTTACATGCACACACAATGTTTGGCAGGCTAATTTTATATGCAATTGCATCTTATCTCACTTTAGAGCACTGTCACATTTTCCCGGACTTTCCATTTTAATGAAAACACTCGCGTACATTTTCATTTTTGATGCCACAACTGCTTTTATCTCACAGCAAACACACACACAAAACAGCAAAAAAGGGAAAATATCCCTCCATAAATGGGCAGGTGCCCAACAGCTCTACCCACAGGCTTCACCAATTCTAAAGTTCGGTTTAATCATGCTGAAAAAAAGAAGTTATGTACTTACCATAACGTTCCATGTTTGTAGCCCATCTTGCCTACATTCTTGCTGGATGGGTTCGGAGCCGATTTTCGGCTCTGACTCAGATGATAGTAAAGCTTGAGAGCTTGTACTGGCTCGAGGCTTAACCCCTATCCAATGGTGCCTCACGGCAATTCCCCAGATCTTGTTTGCAAGAAAGTAAATAGGTACATAATAGTCAGCAACTATCAATAACTATGCTCATAGGAACAGAATACCCTGTATTACTATCCATGCCAGGTGGGCAGACAACTACACCGAAAGCGCTTATCGGAAGACTGAGGACTGCTTATTTTATGTTATATTCTTTTTATTAAAGTTTTGATTTTACTATTAAGTTTTACTGCCGTGGTGGACATCAGGAGTTTTTAGTAGTGACAACTACAACCAGGTCAGAAAGCATAATTGATAGTCCACCAGTTCCTCAAGAAAATAGGAAGGGGGAAGGAGGGTGGGACGCAAGAATGTAGGCGAGATGGACTACAAACATGGAACGTTATGGTAAGTACATAACTTCTTTATGTTATGCAGTCCTATCTCACCGTATTTTTTACTGGATGGGACAGCGTCCCTAGCACCTTTATTTCAAGTGGCTCAAGCGAAGAGAGTCTTCAGCACAGTGGACTAAAACAATGACCTGTCCTGGGAGGCCAAATCCAATTTGTAATGAGTGACAAAGGTATGAGGTCTTACCCAAGTAGCTGCTGCACAAATGGTATCAATTGGGAGTTTAGATTTAAAGGCATAAGAAGTAGATAGTGCTCTGGTTGAATGGCTTTTACTTTGGCTGGTAATTGTTTGCCAGCAGCTTTGTAAGCAAAGGGAATGCAGTCTGAAAGTCATTTAGACAAGGTGACCTTAGAAATAGGCAATCCTTTATTTTTATCTGAAAAGGAAACAAATAATTGGTCTGATTTTCGAAATTCTTTAGTCCTGTGCAGGTAAAACCTGAGAATTCTGTGGACATCCAATTGGTGTAGTCTGTATTCTGATTTATTAGTATGATTTGGAAAGAAAACTGGTAGTTCGATAGTTGTGTTGAGATTAAGCTCTGAACATACCTTAGGAAGAAAGGAAGGATTATTTCTAAATGAGACTCTATCCTTATGGAAAACAATGTAAGAAGGTCGAAAGGTGAGGACTTGCAATTCAAAAACTCTCCTAGCAGACATTATAGCCACTAAGAACAATGTCTTCCAAGACAAGAATTTCAGATCCAATGAAGAGGAGGGTTCAAAGGGTGGAGAAATTAAAGATGTAAGAACTAGGTTTAGGTCCCAGGGCTCCGGTGGTTGCCTGATTGGAGGTCTGAGAAGGAGGACTCCTTTCAAAAAGGTTTTGCATAAAGAGTGGGACATGATTGGATTTTCCATGTAGCCAAAATGATAATTAGATATAGCTAACTGAACTCTGATAGTAGCAGCTGCAGCTCCTTCATGAAAAATAGATGCCAGGAAGGACAGGATAGACTCTATAGGAGCTGAGTAGGGATCTATGCCTTGGTTTGCTGCCCAAATGGAGAACCCTTTCCATTTGCTGGAATATAATTTCCTGGTGGAAGGTTTGTGAGGTTTGTGAGAAGAAATCAAAATGTGTTTGACTGTAGAGGAAAAGGAAAAACACCTGGCTATTCATGGAACTGAAGCAGCCAAGCTGTCAATTTCAAGGTTTGGACAGTAGGATGGAATTGCCCTGACTGATGAATCAGGAGGTCTGGAGATGGTTCCAGAATCCATGGTTCCTCCAAGAGATAGGGCCACAGGAAAGGAAATCAGACTTGGCGAGGCCAGTAAGGAGCAATGAGGATCAGGGTACTCTTCAACAGTTTTGCTTTCTGAATTACTTTTGGAATGAAAGGAAAAGGTGGAAAAGCATAAAGGAGTCCCGGAGGCCAATTGGGGACCAGAGCATCCCTGGGTGACATCCCTGGATGGGGAATTAGGGCAAAGTAGCTGCTGCATTTGGTGTTCATGTATGTGGCGAATAGGTCGCAGCAAGGCTGGCCCCATTTGCGAAAAATCTCTTCCGCAACTTCTGAGTTTGTCTGGTATGACATTGGACTTTCCCGGGATATGCGTTGTTGCCAGAAAACATTGAGTGTCCACTGCCCATTTCCATACTCTTAGTGCCTCTCGACATAGTGGGTAGGATTTGGTTCCCCCTTTAATTGTTTATGTACCTCACAACAGACATGTTGTCTGACTGAATCTCAATTGTCTCAGTGGGAAGAGAACTGTGAAGTGCTTGCAATGCATATAGCACCGCTCTCATCTCCAGAACATTTATGTGCAAGTGGTTCCCGTGATCCTGCCAAATACCTTGGACCGTCATTCCCAGATAATGTCCCCCCACCCTATCTAGGAGGTGTCCGTGGTCAAGACTGCATTTTCTTGAGGGGGAGAAAGTAGGTGACCTAGATGAAGTTGATCGGTATGTAACCACCATGTTAGATCCTTCCTGCAGGAGTTTGTGATGATTATTTGGTGAGACAGAGGGAGATCCTGCATTGACCACTGGGCAAGTAGTAGCCACTGAAGTACTCTCATGTGCAGACGGGCTAGGGGAACTAAGAGAATGGTGGAAGCCATAGTCCCTAAGACCTGAAGGACTATCCTGGCCTGTACTTTGTCTCTCTTCAGCAAGAATCTGACTTGGTCGTGTAACAATTCTATCCTTTCTGGTGCCAGCTTTGCTGTCATGGTGGTTGAGTCTATTTGTGAGCCTAAGAATACAATGTGCTGCGATGGAGAGGAGGCTAATTTTTTTAAGTTTATTGTAATGCCTAATCTGGCGCACAAGGATAGAGTCTCGTCCCTGGTTTCGATTAGTTGGTGCTTGGTTGTAGCAGTGAAGAGTCAGTCATCTAGGTATGGAAACACCTGGAATCCTTGACATCTCAGGTGAGCTGTTGCCACTGCCATGCATTTGGTGAACACTCTGGGGGCTGTAGTGAGGCCAAAGGGCAGTGTTCAAAACTGAAAATGACTGGCTCCCAGCCGAAAGCGTAGGTATCTTCTGGAGCGCCTGTCCATTTTGATGTGGTAGTACACATCCTGAAGATCTACTGAGCACATCCAAATGTCTTTCCTGATAAAGAGAAATATCAATTGCAGAGTGATCATTCGGAACTTCGATTTCTTTACAGACTTGTTGAGTTTGCTGAGATCTAGAATTGATCTCCAGTCCCCTGTCTTTTTTAGAACTAAAAAGAATTGTGAGTAAGTTCCGGATCCTATTTGCTCTGTGGGGACTTCTTGAATGACTCTTTTTTGCAGCAACGAGAAGACCTCTGATGTTGCATGGTCTAACTGAATGGGTGGCACGTCTGGTAGAGACTGGTTTATCGGGGGATCGGAAATAAATGGAATAAGGTAACCTCTGGATATTATGGTTTGTACCCAATGATCAAGGGAAATTTGTAGCCAGGCACTTGGGTACAGTGAAAGACTACCCCTGACTGCCTGCAGAGGAGGACAGTCGAGCAACCCCTCAGGGGCGTTGGAAGGGAAGATCAGAGAAAGTATCTCTATCTCCCTGATGTTGTGGACCTCCTCTGCCGCGAGGGCAGCGTCTTCCATTATATCCTTCTCCTCTGGCTCTAGGGAATGGTTGACCTTGTGCCTGAGGGAAACTATTTGGGATTTACGGAACCACATTTTCCCTCCTGTTTGACCCTTGGGACAGGGTCTAGAAGGAAAGGAAAAATGGACTCCAACAGCAGATAAGGTTTTCCCTTCCTGCTCGCACCTGGTCAAAGTCTCTTTTACCTGTGGTCCAAAAAGAGTTGAACCATCAGCGGGGACGTTGGTAAAGGAAGACTTAAAGGATTCCGTGACGTTACATAGATGCATCCAGGAATGTCTCCTAAGAAATATTCCTGCTGTGGCTGCCCTGCTCGCTCCATCCGCTGCATAGGAAATCAGCCTCATGGAGGAGTTAGCTATAGATGTAAGGGCGGAGAGCTGCACAGATACCTTGTCCGTGGATCCCGAAGCTACTGAACTTTGAGGGGTGTCTCCCAATTCCTTTAGGCGATCCCTTTGAAGTCTAGTAAAATGGGACAGATAATTCAGCGATCTTAAGGTAAATGCCGCTGAAGAGAAGGTATGCTTTCCATACCTATCCATTGTCCTGGACTCCTTATTAGGAGGATGGATATTGGAAAATGTCTCGGAAAACTCCTTTTTCGTGGCCGCTGCTACCACCATAGCATCAAAAGGAACCCCCTTAGAAAGAAATGACTTATCTTCTGGGGCAGTTATAAATTTGGTTGGCCTCCTCGGGACAGGCTCCACTGTGTCCAGGGAGGTCCAGGCTTTCCGGGATATGACCCCAAGAGCTGGTCATAAGGTGGTGTCACTCAGGAGGTGGAAGGTCGGGAACCAAAGGCCTCAAGGTACACTGATTCGTCCCCAGTAGGGTTAGAGGTCTTCCAATCACCCCTCTGTCTAAGGATTTCAAGGATGTCAGAAAAGGAGACATCCTTAGAGGGGGATCTAGGGGACCCTTCTGACTCATCCAAATCAGTGTCTGACGTGACAGACTCAGGTGAGTCAATGTGCTTCCTCTTATAAAGTCTCTTCCAAGGAAGCTCTCCAGTGGGATGATCTGGGGAGGTCTCGGAAGAGGGGACACTTCCAATGAGGGCTACTTGAGTCTCTGGTTCCCTACGCTGAGGGGATGGCGAGGGAGAAGAGGTTGCAGCCGGCTGCTGATGGGACATTGGATCCAAAGGCAGAGCTTTGGCACTAGACAAAGCTTTCTCTACTGCTTTGAAGGCCTTTCCACCCCGCTGCGAAGACGACCTCCATTCAGAGGAGACGTAATGTCGGCTCCGAGCAGGAGGGACAGGTTCCGAAGCAGATGTGGGAACCAAGCTCAATCGAGCCAAAGCACCGAGAGGGAGGGTCGGTTCCGAAGAAAAGCCGGGATGACTATCCCTCTCAGAGTCAACTCGAGAGCGTCGGCTCCCAAATCCCTCGGCTCCAGACTGAGCCACTGAGGATTCAGTTATCGGTTCTGAGGAAGCAGGAAGAATTCTCAGAACTGAAGGATCCACCATAGAAGAACCCGAAGTGTTTGGCTTAGAGAGCGAAGCAGTTGGAGGAGGAGCAGTAGTCTGTAAATGGGATGGCTCCCAAGCCTTTGGGTCTGGAAGAGCTAACATTTTAGCCAGAGCCGGGTCACAGAGCAGCCTCTTCACCACCTGCTCAATGTCCTCATCTGAAAGTGTCCTGGAGGAATGGGTGGAGACAGAAGGAGATCTCCTCCTCTCTAAAATAGCTGACTTCAACGTTGGTGAAACAGGGTCAATAGCTGGTGAGGATCTCAATATCGAAGGTTGACTCAGAACTGCTAAAACTGACGACATCAAGACAGAAGAAGCGGAATCGGAGCCAGAACTCCTTGGTTCCATCACTTTAGACTTTTTAGACAGCTCCGACGCTGGAACCGAAAATTTTCTCTTCACAGTTTTGGGAGCTGTCTGACCAAGTTCCAGCTGTCCCTGGAAGAAATTAATCATAAGACCCATCTATTAATTTACATTTCCACTCATTAAGAACCCTAGTACTGAAGGCATGGCATAAGGTACAGGGTTCTTGTAAGTGAGCCTCTCCCAGACAGTACACATAGCTAGTATGACTGTCAGTCAATTACATTTTTTGTGAATGCTTGTCACATTTCTTGAACCCCCGAAGGGCAGTGTTCCTTATGTTCTCTGTCTTTCTCTTTGGACATGCTGACAAGAAAACAAGGCTAACAACAATTTTCAATAACAACACTAACTATAACTAACAGCAAAGTTATGAAGACAAGAAAAATTTTTTTTTTTTTTTTTTAAAGAAGGAGGACAAGCACTCAGGGAGGAAAAGACCTCTAATTTGAACTGGCAACTAAGGCCCTCTAACTAAAACGGGCCATACAATCCTAAAAAAGTGGAATAGGGGATCAAGCACTCAACAACAATCACACAGGTAATAACAACTATTAAAAGTAGAAAGTGAAGAAAAAAGGACGAGAAATAATGAGATTTATCAAAAATCTTCTACTTAGCCAACGAGCCAGTAAGGAGACAACCTCGAAGCGTTCGCAGCAAATGAGATCTGGGAAATTGCCATGAGGCACCATGGGACAGGGCTTAGCCTTGAGCCAGTAAAAGCTCTCGAGCTTTAGTATCGGCTGAGTCAGAGCATAGAATCGGCTCCGAACCCATCCAGCAAGAATTATGGCGAGATAGGACTACATAACATTACATGTTCAAGCCTGTGTTCCATCCTACACACACAAACAACCAACCCAAGGGACGGCTTGCACCTGTCACCCCTGGGATTCCGGATATTGGCTAAGGCTCTTGCCACCCCCATAGTGCCTTTTTTAGGCAAGGCTCAAATTCTAAACCTACCACCCTAGAAAACAAAAAATGGGAAGAAACTGAGGGTAATGCTGCTCAATGCCAGAAGTCTAAATCTCAAAATGCGCACACTCGAGGCCCTTCTCAGTATGGAGAACATCGATGTCTGTGCTGTAACTGAAACCTGGTTCAAGGCTCCTGAGAGCACCCCGGCACTATTAGGTTTTACCTCATATCATGCGTTCCGGCCCCAAAACCCAGACCACACCACAAAAGGAGGGGGTGTATCCATATTCATAAAGGATACCCACACCTCCAGGTTGGTGGCAATGCACGAAGCTTCGGAAACCATCCAGGTGCAACTAACCATAGGCAAAACTGCTCTACAAATTGTAGCATGCTACAGGCCACCCTCTCTAACTCAGGAAAGTACAGTTGTGTACACCTACCATAAATGTAGATGTTCGAGTGTCTTCGCTGTTGCAGTCATAACTGTAGGGTGCTCCTGCCGGCAGGCAGCCCGAGGTCGGCCAGAATCCCAAAGTCTGGGTCTGGCGTCGGCTGTATAATCCAGTACCCTGACGTCAGTACGCTCTGGTACATAGCCCTCAGCCGACGCCATATTCTCCAGCCTTTCTTGCCCTAGATGTCAGAAGTCCCCAATAGATCATAAATGAATCCCACTAGGAAACACAAATACACCACAAGAGAGAGAAAAAAGAGGGGATAGGAGGGAGGGAAACACCGACTGCAACAGTGAAGACACTCGAACATCTACATTTATGGTAGGTGTACACAACTGTACTATGTTCATCGTGTTTCACTGTTGCAGTCATAACTGTAGGGTGGAATCCCAAAGCAGTGAAAAAAGGGAGGAGGTTTAGACAGAAGAAGGGGCAGCAAGAAGACCCTGCAAAACAGCAGAGGCAAAGCCTGCCCTGGTCTTAGAATACAAAGGGAGATTGTAGTGCTTGGAAAAGTATGCACAGAACTCCAAGTGGCAGCTTCCAAGATATCCTTGGTAGGAACTCCTGAGAAAAGCTGTAGAAGTAGCAGCTGCTCTAGTAGAATGACTTCTCACAGTACCTGGAAAGTGTTTCCATGATGAGTGTAACAAAACCTTATTCCATAAGAAATCCATTTGGAAATAGTTTGTTTGGAAATAGCCTTTCCAAGAGAACTGGAGGCAAAAGAAACAAACAATTGGTTAGATTTTCTGAACTCTTTAGTCTTGTCCAAATAAAATCGTAACTGTCTGTGCACGTCCAAGGAATGCAAAATCCTTTCCCCTTTATTCTGAGGATTAGGAAAGAAGGTAGGAAGGTGAATTGTTTGATTCAAAGCCACTTTGAAATCACCTTAGGCATGAAAGTAGGATTGGTCCTCAAGGATACTCTGTCCTGGTGGAAAATAAGGTATGGTTCCACAGCCATGAGAGCTTGCAACTCTGAGACCCTTCTGGCAGAAGTCAAAGCTAACAAAAGAACTGTCTTCCAAGATAAAAACTTAATATCTGAAGATGCAGCAGGCTCAAAAGGAGGCAAAGTAAGTTTTTCTAACACATAATTAAGATCCCAAGCAGGAACAGGAGGGGTCCTGGGAGGCCTTAAATTCTTAGCCCCTCTCAAGAATTGTCTCACCAAAGGATGAGAAAAAAACAGGGGGATCAGAATTGAAATGAGCAGAAATAGCAGAAGCATGAATCTTAATGGAAGAAAAGGAAAGTCCATTAGACAAAAGATCTGAGAGGTAAAGCAAAATAGAAGAGAGATCAGGTACCAGAGGGTCCAAGCCTCGGTCCTGCATCCAAATGCAAAATCTCTTCCATTTAGAGGCATAGGATTTCCTAGTGCTAGGCCGTCTAGCTACCAAAAGAACATCCAAAACTTGTTTGGGAAGACTAGAAGAAATCAAATTCCTTTGAAGAGCCAAGCTGTCAGGCAAAGGGTCTTGAGATTGGAATGTAGCAACTGACCCTGATGCTGGGACAGAAGAGAAGGCTTCAGAGGAAGAATCCAAGGAGGCTCCAAGAACAGGTGCTTTAAAGTTGGATACCAAAACTGTCGAGGCCAATTTGGAGCAATCAAGATGAGGAACTTGGGCTTGTCCTGTTTTATCTTTAGTAATACCGAGGAAGTAGAGGAAGAGGAGGGAAGGCATATCCCGAAAGGTTTCTCCAGCTGAAGGACAGGGCATCCACTTTCCAAGCTGTTTCGTGGAAAGACCTGGTGCAAAAGAGAGGCAGCTGATGATTGAGGTGGGATGCAAACAGATCTATCTGGGGGCATCCCCAAACTGCAGTAATCCTGTTGAATAAGTTGGTGTCTAGCATCCATTTGTGAGGATCTAAAATGTTCCTGCTCAGGCTGTCTGCTAAGAGATTCTGTTCTCCTGGTATGAATTGGGCCTGGAGATGTAGATTCAGATTTAGAGCTGTGTCCCATAAAGCCATAGCTAGTTTGCAAAGGGGTACGAATGAGAACCCCCCTGCTTGTTTATGTACCACATGACTGTGGTGTTGTCTGTGCAAATCAAAAGAGGTCCTGGATGCAAAAGGTTCTTGAAGGCTAGAAGAGCATTTTGAACTGCCAACATTTCCTTCAGATTGATGTGCCAGTGAAGATGATCCTTTGTCCAGGTTCCCTGCTGGCAATTGCCTAGAAAATGTGCTCCCAGCATAATCCGAGGTCCGTGGTTATGATTTGAGAAGGTTGAGGAAGACGGAAAGGCTTTCCTTCGTTTAAAGCACACACCCTGGACCACCAAAGGAACTCCTTCTGGAGGCAGGGGATCAGAGGAATCAGAGTGTCCAGATCGTGGTAATGCTGCGACCATACACCTTTCAGATACCATTGAAGCTTTCTCATATGAAGCCTTGCATTTGGAATCAACAGAATGCAGGAAGCCATGTAGCCCGGTGCTTGCAGGAATTTCCTTGCAGTGAGCTGAGGTAGAGTTGCCAAAGTCTTGAAAATTGAAGCCAGCTGTATTTGTTTTTCTGTAGTGAGGAAGGCCCTTTGTAAGGTTGTATTTAAGAGGGCTCCCAGAAATACCATTTGTTGAGAAGGGATCAAATGTGACTTTTTTGTGTTCACTGAAAATCCCAGTAGGAGGAGGAGACGTTGAACAAAATCCAGATGTTGAAGTAAAAGATCCTTGCTGTCTGCCTGAATAAGGCAGTCGTCCAAATAGGGGTAAATCTGAATCCCCTGGAGTCTGCAATAAGCCACTACTGGTGCCAGGCACTTGGTAAAGACTCTGGGCAGTAGATAAACCAAAGGGCAGTACAGAGAATTGAAAGTGTCTCGAACCTGCCTTGAACCTGAGGAATTTCCTGCGTTCCTGCCTGATGGGAATGTGTAAATAAGCTTCCTTTAGGTCCAATGTCACCATCCAGGCGTCCTGAGAGAGCACTGGAATCAGCTGCTGCAGAGTAAGCATCTTGAATTTTGGAATTTCCAAAAAGGTGTTTAACACAGAAAGGTCCAGAATAGGTCTCCATGAGCTTTGTTTTCTTGGAACCAGAAACAGTCTTGAATAAAAACCTTTTCCCATCTCTGAGTGTGGAACAGGCTCTATGGCTCTCATGGCCAGAAGAGCATCCACTTGATTTAAGGCCTCTGACCATTGATGTTTTGGCAGATCTGGCCAACCAAAAGCCCTTGGCAAGGTATGAAAGTGGAATTTGTAGCCTTTTAAAATCACGTCCAATACCCATTTGTCCTGGGTAATATGAGTCCAATTTCTGTAAAAAAGAGAAAGTTTTCCTCCGAGAGGGCATCCAGGTAAAGAGGTCCTGTAGCCCAACCGAGAGTCATTGAGTTTGCTTTCTTTGAGATTGGGATCTGTCTTCCCCTTCTAGGTGAAGAAGCAGTCCATTGTCTCGATCTGTAGGAGGCCTGAGCTTGGCCACGACCTCTGGGCGTCTATATCTCCCCCTTTGGGCCCTGTCAGGCGTGGGAAAGGACCAATTTTTGGAGGGCCAATTCCTGGAAAATCTAGGAGGCTGAACTTGCAAGAAATCTTTCACAGTTTGCATAGATTTTGCCTTTTCTTCCATCTTTTTAATAACCTCCTCAGCCTTAGATCCAAAAAGAACATCATGCTGAACAGGGGCATCTAATAATTTAGCCTTAACCTGTTCAGGTAAACTTTGTTCACGAAGCCAAGCATGTCTCCTGATAACAGTACCAGAGGCTGCGGCCCTGCAAGAAGCATCCAAAGCATCAAAACCACAATGCAAGCTACGTTTGTTCAGTTGTTCAGGTGCATGCAATACATCCTGTAGTTCCTTATCTTCTGCACATGCAGGAAGAGAGGCAAGCTTTTGCTTTAAAACAGACAAAAGAAATTGCTGATACTTAAACATATGAAACTGGCAATTTAAAGCCCTAACAGAAAGGGTAGCAGAAAGTACAGTTTTGTACCTACCATAAATGTAGATGTTCGAAGATCCACATTGCTGCAGTCATAACCTGTGGGTAGTCCGCTGTCCTCGGTCGGCCCGAATACCAAAGTGTTAGGCTGGCGTCGGTCATGGTTGCTCAGATCTGACGTCAGTACGCCGTGGTACTAAAGCGCATGACCGACACCATATCCTCAGTCTTTCTTGCCCCAGATGTCAGAAGGCCTTAAAAAGAAAGGCCATAGCCAAAAATAGAATAATACCCAATCACCAAAATAGCAACAATAGATACACTACAAACCACACAGCCACCCCAAACTACAGAGGGGAAGGAGGGAGGGTAAATTGGACTGCAGCAATGTGGATCTTCGAACATCTACATTTATGGTAGGTACAAAACTGTACTATGTTCTTCATCTCACATTGCTGCAGTCATAACCTGTGGGTAGAATCCCAAAGCAAAGGCAAAGGGAGGTTGGTAAAATCAGATAGCATTAGGAGCTGCTAACATGCCCTGTAAAACTGCAGTGGCAAACCCAGCCCTAGATTTGGAATAAAGAGGAAGATGGTAATGTTTAGAAAACGTGTGCACTGAACTCCAGGTAGCTGCCTCCAAAATATCCTTAGTAGCTACTCCCCTTAAAAAAGCAGTAGAAGTGGCAGTAGCCCTAGTGGAATGAGGTCTGATTCCAGCCGGAACCTCCTTACCATGATGAGAATAACAAAAAGCAATGCAATGGCCAATCCACTTAGAAATGGTTTGTTTTGAAACAGGTTTTCCTTGAGATCCCAAGGCAAAAGAAATGAATAACTGTTGGGACTGTCTGAACCCTTTAGTTCTGCTCAAATAATAACGTAACTGCCTGTGAATGTCCAAAGAATGCAAAATTTTTTCCCCCTTATTTTGGGGATCAGCATAAAATGTAGGCAGATGAATAGATTGGTTTAAGGCCACATTAGAAACAACTTTAGGCATAAAAGTAGGATTAGTATGTAGTGAGACCCTATCCTTATGAAATATCAGGAAGGGTTCAACTGCCATCAGAGCCTGTAATTCAGATACCCTTCTAGCAGACGTAATGGCCAACAAAAAAACAGTCTTCCAAGACAAAAACTTCAACTCTGAAGTAGCTGCAGGTTCAAAAGGAGGTAATGTGAGCTTTTCCAACACAAAATTGAGATCCCAGGAAGGAGTAGGAGCTCTACATGGGGGTCTTATGTTCTTTGCCCCTCTAAGAAATTGCTTGAACAAAGGGTGAGAAAATAATGGTGGGTCACAGTCATAGTGAGCAGAAATGGCTGCAGCATGAACTTTTACAGAGGAGAAAGACAAACCCTTGTCTAATAATTCTGTAAGATACTGAAGTGAAACACTCAAATTAGGCACTGAAACATTAAAGCTCTTTGTTTTGCTCCAAAGTAAAAATCTCCTCCATTTATCAGCATAAACTTTCCTTGTACTAGGCCGTCTGGCCTCCAAAATGACATTCAAAACTTGTTGAGGAAGCTGCGACCCCCCAGGGTCTAAAACAGAATACGCCATGCTGTCAGATGCAGGGACTGAATCCTGACATTGCGGAAATGATTGCTTGCCTGGGACAAAAGGTGTGGAATTAATGGCAAAGGCCAAGGAGGCTCCTACTAAAGTCCTCAGCAGAGGGTACCAGTGCTGCCGAGGCCAATCTGGAGCTATCAGAATCATGCAAGGCTTGTCCTGCCTGACCTTTAGGAGCACCTTGGGAAGGAGAGGCAGAGGAGGAAAGGCATAAACGTGAAGGTTGTTCCAACTGAATGATAGAGCATCCACTTTCCAAGCTTTTGGGTGAAACAGCTTTGTGCAAAACTTTGGCAGTTGGTAATTCAGTGGAGAAGCGAACAGATCTATGTCTGGAGTCCCCCAAGCCACCGTCAACTGTTGAAAAACATGAGGATCCAATTTCCACTCGTGGGGATCCACCATCCGTCTGCTCAAAACATCTGCTAAGGAGTTCTGTGCTCCTGGCAGAAACCTTGCCTGAAGAGTGAGTCGCAAACTGAGAGCAGTCTCCCACAAAATCATAGCTTGTCTGCAAAGAGGGTACGAATGGGTACCCCCCTGCTTGTCGATGTACCACATGACTGTTGTGTTGTCTGTCTGAATCAACACTTGTCCTGGGTGAAGTAGATCCTTGAAAGCCATCAATGCAAATTGGACTGCTAACATCTCCTTCATGTTGATATGCAGATGTTGTAGTCTGGCAGGCCACATGTCTTGAACCCATTTTCCATTGAAGTGTGCTCCCCAAGCCATGTCTGAGGCATCTGTCGTTAAGATCTGACTCGCCTCTGGTCGGGTCACAGAGAGTCCCTTGTTTAGGTGACATTCCTGAGCCCACCACAAAAATTCCTTTGGATGCAAGGTATCATCTGAATGACAGTGTCCAAATCGTGGCAGTGTTGAGTCCATACGCTTTTGAGATACCATTGTAGCTTCCTCATATGCAGTTTGGCATTGGGAAGCACCAGAATACAAGATGCCATGAACCCCAAGGCTTGAAGGACTGTCCTTGCAGTCAGCCTGGACCGTAGAGACAATTGTTGGAAGTAAAGGGTAAGATTTCTTTGTTTGTCCGGGGTCAAAATGCCATCTGAGAGGCTGTATTCAGTCTCACACCCAGAAAGCACATGTCCTGAGAGGGTACTAGACTGGACTTTGTTTCGTTCACAGAATACCCTAGGCACCTTAACACTGCCATAACATACTGTAGATGGTGAAGTAGCTTGACTTTGTCTTGAGCCAGAATCAGGCAATCGTCCAAATAAGGATAAATTTGTATTCCCCTTAACCTTAAGAAGGCTATCACGGTGCCAGGACCTTTGTGAACACCCTGGGCAGTAGATAAGCCAAAGGGCAATGCAGAGAACTGATAATGTAAAGTCCCAGCCAGCGCAGGAACCTCCTGCAGCTGGGCCTGATAGGAATGTGAAGATAAGCCTCTTTGAGATCCAGAGTTACCATCCAGTGATCTTTGCCTAATAGAGGCAGAAGTTGTTGCAAAGTTAACATCTTGAATTTTGGAATGTCCAGGTATGTGTTGAGAATAGACAAATCCAGAATTGGCCTCCAAGTGTTTCCTTTTTTGGTACAAGAAACAGGCGAGAATAAAATCTTAGGCCTACTTCTGACGGAGGGACCTCCTGGATAGCCCCCATGTTTAGAAGTAAAGAAATCTGTTTGTGAGCCTCCACCTTTTGCTGAGAAGGAACATCTGGCATGCCTTTGAAAGGAGGCAAGGTGTGAAAATAAAACTTGTAGCCTCGATCTATAATGTCCAACACCCATTTGTCCTGAGTGACTAAAAGCAAATTTTGCCTGAAAAGTGCCAACTTTCCTCCCAGAGGAGCTGCCAGACAGGAGGGATCTGGCAGCTGGAGATACAGGTCATTGGGTCTGTTTACGAAAGGGCTGGCCCCTGCCCTCACCCTGAAGATTGTGCAGGGGAACTCCACGTCCTAGGCCTGAAAGAACCTTGAGCATGAGCTCTGCCCCTACCACGTCTAGATCTGCCCCTAGACTGTAAATCAGAAGAAGGATAAGCCCATCCCTTAGTAGGCCAATTTCTGCTAAACTTAGGGGGCTGCACCTGTAAAAAAATCCTTAACTGTTTGCATAGACTTAGCTTTGTCTTCCATTTTCTTCAAAACTGACTCCACAGGAGAACCAAACAGAACTTCAGACTGAAGGGGAGCATCCAAAATTCAAGCTTTAACATGCTCTGACAAGTTCTGATCCTTAAGCCAGGCGTGCCTACGAATAACTGATCCAGTGGCAGCCACCCTGGAAGAGGCCTGAAGAGCATCAAAACCACACTGCAAAGAATGCTTACCCACCTGATCAGAGGCATGAACTAAATCCTGCAATTCTTTACACTCAATGCCCTCTGCCAAAGCATCTACCTTAGATTTCAACTGACTTAGGAGAAAATTCTGGTACTTCAGCATATGAAACTGGCAATTCAAAGCCCTCATTGCTAGAGTGGAAGAGGTATACACTTTTTTACCCCACCTATCCAAAGCTCTAGAATCTTTATCCATAGGAACTGGATTCTTTACAACAGAAGCCCTGACACCCTTAGGTCCCTGGCTAATAGTTTCGAGGTCAGCTCTCGGGCTCTTATACAAATATTTATGAGCCTCAGGCACTCTGTAATACCTGTCTGGCTTGACCGGGGCAGGAGGCAAAGAATCAGGATTAAGGGAAGCTTCAGAGAAAACATCCTGAACAACATCCAAAACAGGGGGTATAGCCAAGGGCCTATGCTGTGGTAAAAACAAGAACTCCCTAAGTCTCTTTCTTGAATCTGAGAAATCCTGACCTTCCCACTTAAAATGCTCTCTCATGGAATGCAGGGTTTCAGAAAAAGAAAAATCCTCTGGGGGGGAAGCAGAAGGACTAGAATCCTCTGCATCTGAATCAGAATAAGGAGGAAAATCCTGAATGTCTTCAGCCGAAGACTCCGAGTAATCTGAGGAATGCTCCAATCCTTCCACCTCTGGCTCCACCCTAGGCCTCTTATCTGGAGGGGGCAAAGAACCCCTGATTAAGGAAATTAAATCTTCTGCCATTTTCAGCATATGCTTTTTAGGTACAGAACCTGCAGAACTAGGGCTGACGACAGAGGAAGACAAACCAGGCCTAACCTTGGAAGGTACCTTAGAGACAGAAGTAGAAGGCCTAACCACCTTATGCAAAGAAGGGACTACAGAGACCTGAGAGGCCCCCTCAGCCTGACTCGACTCCTGAGAGGCCACATCCTGCAAAACTAAAGGCTCCCCCTGAGACTCAGCTGAAGCCTCGGCTGGATCCACAGATTCCACCGTAGTTTCTAAAGAACCGGCGTCCGTAACGGACGACTCATCCTGCTTGGACTTTAACGATTTTTCCTTACGCTTCTTAGCGGGCGTCGGAGGATCCGACGGCATATTGTAATTACACCGCTTACCAAAGACAAGCCTAGCACAATCTAACCTGCGTTTAATGGTGCGCTTATTAAATCTAGCACAAAAGCGACACCCGACTACGTCGTGCTCAGGCCCCAAGCAAGGAATACAAAGAGAGTGGTAATCCCTATGAGGTATCTGTTTCCCACAAGAAATACAATTATTCACTTTTTCTGACATCCGGATTTAACTGAGGCAAGAAAAGACAAAAATATTCCCCAACGGGGTACTTAGCCCAACTTGGTCTTCGGTCTGAAACTCAGAATACGAAAATTTCAGGGCCTTGAGCGGCACTTGCAAAACGCTGCTTCTGCTTCGGACCATGCGGCAAGAAAGACTGAGGATATGGCGTCGGTCATGCGCTTTAGTACCACGGCGTACTGACGTCAGATCTGAGCGACCATGACCAATGCCAGCCTAACACTTTGGTATTCGGGCCGACCGAGGACAGCGGACTACCCACAGGTTATGACTGCAGCAATGTGAGATGAAGAACATGTATATACCTTTTTGCCCCACCTGTCTAAGGCACGAGAATCCTTCTCAGAGGGAATAGGATTCTTAGAAGTAGCAACTTTAGCAGCCTTAGAACCCTGAGATATAGTTTCAGGATCTGCAGAAGGATTCTTAAACAAGAACAAATGAGACTCAGGAACCCTATAAAACCTATCAGGCTTAGAGGGAGCAGGAGGCATGGAATCAGGATTCAAATTAGCCTCGGAAAAAGCATCATCCACAATGTCAAGAACAGGAGGGACAGCCAAAGGCCTATGTTGAGGAAGAAGAAGGAATTCTCTAAGCCTCTTCTTGGAAGCAGAATAATCCTGACCTTCCCAATGAAAATGTTCCCTCATCTCATGTAAGGTTTCCCCAAAAGAAAAATCTTCAGGCGGAGAAGCAGAGGGCAAGGAGTCCTCAGCATCAGAATCCTCATAAGGAGGAAAAGAATATTCCTGATCAGAGGAAGAGACAGAAGATATAGAAGCCTGGTCAGAGGAATCCACAGGAACATCCTGTCGAGGCCTTTTCTCAGGGGGGGGGGGGGGGTGAGAACCCCTAATCATAGAAAGCAAATCTTCAGCCATCTTTAACAATTGCTTCTGTGTCCTGGGAGTAGATTCAGAAGTAGCTTGAGCAGGAGCTTTGGACTTAACAGGAGTCTTTGTCTTTGCCTTTGAAATAGTGATGTGAGTAGGCCTGAATACCCCCTCAGAAGCCGGTACCTGCACAGCGGTTCCGGACCCATCCGAGGGAGCAATGTCCGAAGGTCCTGCAGCAGATAAAATAGAAGGCCTTGATGGCTCCCCATGGGAGTCCGTATCGGCCATCGGTTCAGAAGTGGCGGATGACAGGGGCTGCAAAAGCGCCTCACAGCCGAACCGGACGCCGGCTCCAGCTGCAACGAGTCCTGTTTGGACCTCAGAGGACTGTCCTTGTCTTTGCGCTTCTTTTGAATTCCGGTAGTATCCGACGACATTCTATAATTGAAGCGTCTGCCAAAGTAATTCAGAGCCCAGTCGTACCTGCGTTTGATAGTACGAGAATTAAACCTGGCACAGAACCGACAACAAGAAACGTCGTGGTCAGGGCCTAAGCAAGGTAGACAGTAAGAGTGGAAATCTTTATGAGGTATTTGTTTCCCACACATAATACAATTATTAACTTTTTCTGACATCGGAGGAACAAGAAAAAGATTTCCCAATGGGGTACTTAGCTTTGAGAAGAGAAGTAAGAACTTCGGACCGACAACAACCAAAAACGCTGTTCGAAAATCGCCAGCCAACGACTTGCGAGCTGCTTTCCACCGCACGGCAAGAAAGACTGGAGAAGATGGCGTCGGCTGAGGGCTATGTACCAGAGCGTACTGACGTCAGGGTACTGGATTATAAAGCCGACGCCGGACCCAGACTTTGGGATTCTGGCCGACCTCGGGCTGCCTGCCGGCAGGAGCACCCTACAGTTATGACTGCAACAGTGAAACACGATGAACATCCCCACACAGCCTTCCTGGAGACACTGGAGGGTATAAATGTATCTCCAAACACCATCATATTGGGTGACTTCAACTACCCGAATATAGACTGGGAACATTACTCAAGCCCTAACTTTCTAGCCCAACGGTTCCTGGAGTTCATAAATTCAAATGCCATGGAACAGCTAGTCACTGTTCCCACGAGAGGAGAAAATATACTAGATCTCATTATCACAAACATGGGGACAAAATGCTCCACACCGGAAGTATATCCCTCATTGGTGAGATCTGATCATAAACTAATCTCACTGGAAATCCACATCCGCCCCACCCCAAATAAAAAAGACCACAGTGAAGAACTTCTCTAAAGCAAACTTCACACTACTTAAGACTGGTGTGGTATCCTTCAAGGCCCCTGAGCCAGTGGAAACCACAACCCAAGCTCTTGAAGCCCTTACAAATGCCTTCTATGAACACCTCCAGGACTGCATGGATCAGGCAATCCCAAATAAAACCAAGACTCTTTCCACAAAGGGCAAACGTCCAGTCTGGTGGACCCCAGCCATTAACAAACTTTACAATAAGAGGAGAAAACTATTACATGATAGAACAAAATCCATAAAGGAAGTCACCCCTGATCATTATTAGTACAAAAATATGAGCACTCATAAAATCAACTAAGGCCAATTTTGAGAGAAAAATTGCCATGGATTCAAAGGACAATCATAAGGCCTTTTTCAGCTATGTTAGGAACCTGGGTGGAAACTCCCAGATATGCTCAGAATTAGTCCAAAATGACACAAAAATCACTGAACCCACAGACATTGCCAACATACTGGCAGACAGGTTCAGTCCCTAGAGGAGAGATAACTATCCCAGCGGAGTGTAGCCTCCCAGACATCTCAAATGCACAGGTGAAAGCTGCTCTCTCTAAAGCTAAAAACACAGCATCAATGGGACCGGATGGTGTCCCCGGCTGTGCGCTACACAAACTAAATGAGGAATTAAACCCGCACATAAGGCAGCTGTTTAATCTCAGCCGTACCACAGCATACATGCCCAAGAAGTGGCGTACAGCAACTGTGGTCCCACTCCACAAAGGCAGTGCCTCTACGGACCCTGGTAATTACCGCCCCCATAAGCTTAACAAGTCTAGTCTGCAAAGCTATGGAGAGGATCATAATGGAGCTCATAAACAAAGATATAGGGGACTTGCAGACATTGGACCCGACCCAGTTTGGCTTTGTCAAGGGCAGATCATGCCTTTTGAACTTGGTCGACTTCTTCGAAACAGTCACCAAGGTCATTGATGAGGGAAAGGCAGTCCATACAGCCTACCTTGACCTTGCAAAGGCTTTCGACACAATACCCCACTCGGGTATTGTAGAAAAATCTACCAGCTTAAATGTAAACCCATATGTCACAAGATGGGTTGCAAACTGGCTTAAGGACAGAACCCACAGGGTTAGAGTTGCTGGCGCTATGTCAGACTCCAAGCCGGTCACAAGTGGTGTCCCACAGGGCTCAGTCCTTGGCCCCCTATTGTTCGGCATCTACTTCTCAGAAGTACAGGCCAACATGGGAGGACTTTGGCTGACAAAGTTTGCAGACGACTGCAAACTGGGCGCCATAGTGGAAAGTGCATCGGACACGGATATCCTTCAGAAGGGACTCACGGAAACAGATAGCTGGTGCCAGAGCCATGGCCTGAAGTTAAACGCCAAAAAATGTATAGTCATACCCTTCGGGAAAAACAAGGTAACCCCAAGCTACCATATAGGTGGCAATCCACTAAGCACAGAAGAATCTATCAGGGACCTGGGGACCCAGGTTGACAGTGGCCTTTCTTTTGACACTCACGTTGCTAAAGTGGTTAGAAAGACCTTCTACATTGCCCACCTGATCATGAAGGGATTCACATCCAGATCTAGTGAGGTCATTGTTCCCCTGTACTCTTCACTTATCAGACCAATGATCGAGTACAATGCCCCATTCGGGATGTATCTCACCCGACATCTGCAGCAATTGGAGAGACCCCAAAAGTTCCTCACCAAAAGGATAAAGGGACTCCAAAATCTGTCATATGCTGCCAGATTGAAGAAACTCCAGCTCTATTCAGTCGCATACCGTCTGCTCAGAGGTGACATGTGCCTGACATACAAGGCCATGTTCAACCCGGAATTAATGGACATGCTCCACCTCAAAAAATCCAAATCCACCAAAACCACTAGAGCAAGCGACTTAAACCTTAGCACGGATATAAATAGAGCGTGCTGGAGGGATAGATTTATCACTCAGAGACTCCCTATGCTGTGGAATAAAATCCCGGTCCATGTGAGGCAGAGCATCTCGCTGGCTCTGTTCAAGAGAAATCTTGACCTGTGGATGGGAGATCGTAGGTTTACCCCGGGAATCATCTCTGTGTCACTGCTGGACAGAGGCACAACAAACTAATGGGCACAGTATTTTTTCATATAAGGGGTGGCGTAAGCCACAAAACTTTGGGCTAGGCTTATAAATGCCTTAGGGCAGATAGCCTAGTATAAACCTATGAACCTATATCAACTTCCCTCCCAGATGTGAAAAACTTACATAATCTCATTTAACTTATTTTTACCCATTAGAAGTTGTGCCCTGGAAATCACTAAACGAAGATTCGACATTGCTGTAATTTACACTAGGAATACATCTGCTTCTATTTTCTTCAATACATCAGACTTGATTTTTACTAAACTGCTTGTCACTTCCTCTATTTTAAACACTAGTTTTGGTGTTTGCCCAAGCAGATGCTGCAACTTTCATGATTCAGGCACTGCCTGATTAATTGTCTGTGCCTGCAACAGTTTACCTATAAATGTAAAGATGTGCTGGTAGATAGACTAGCTAATGGTTCAGCAGTTTCATGCTCGTCTCAAATGCTAGAAAACTGCCATTTTACACAATTATGTGTACAATTCTACATATAAGCTAACACCAGAGTAACTGCCATAATTTAATACACACGTATGATCAAGTTCACTCCAACTTCTTCCCCTTAGCAATCCCAGATCACAATTGCTTATATCAAACCTTTATCTTGCAGTATAAACTTCAGACATACTGCAGTTGGGGAAAAATGCTTTCTTCCTTTAAAATCACTGGCAAGACTCCACTCACCTCACATTTAAAGTACCACCGCATACACTGTAAAGTAGTTAAAGTAATATGCACTTGAAAAAGAAATTATACATATATTACTAACAAAAAAGAGAACTTTTTTAACTTACAACTTCAGTTCACTCATTGCCACTCTAAACATTAGTGTAATTGCCACTTTGTCATTAAAGTCCTCACACCATTTTAACAGTTGAAAAACTTAATGCCCCACCAACTTCTTAAAGATGCATAGTTATGTCCAAACTGCATCCTATGGAAATGATACCTTACAGTCAGTTCAGCTGTTTATTTCCTACTTTCACGCTCTTGCTGGCGCCTTCTTTATCATCTTGACCAGCCAACAGCAGTTTGAACTCGCATCCAAGGTACTCCTCCTTTTTTGTCATCTCCTGGGGTTTTTTTCAATCACTCATTCATTTTCCTTTGGGACACTGGAAAAGGTTTTATTTGCAAGTTCTGCCTAGGACATGTGCCATTATCACAAGAATGAGAAGTTAAATTCATTTCCACTTGCTGGCTCACTTTTTGCTGAGCAAAATGTATTTCCTCCACCTGTTCTGCATCCATAAATGTCATTGTTCCTTCTGAAAAAATATTTTGAAGATAACTGAATATAGCAAATTGAATCTCATACCCACCTCTTGAAACCCTCTGGTAGCAGGGATAACTCACCTCTCTCCTGTCGGGTGTACAGTGAATAATCATTTTCTATGACAACCCTGATATCCCCAATTTATAATTTACCTTTGGCCACAATTATGTCAGGAGCAGCTCTTTCTGCTGAAATGACTGCATTGTTACTGCTATAGGACTTTGTCTCTCGCACTTTGCTAAATATGAAGCATATACAATATGCGCCCTTTCATGTAAGTTCTGCTGTGGAGTACCAGTCCAGTTGCTTACTTGTAGTTTTTATAACATTAATGCAATATAGTCTACCCAGTTCTCCGGTACAGCAGAACATCTTTAGGTATTCTCTGCATACTTTGTCTTCTGGGTGTACTGTTTTTGAAGCACTTTTTCTTGTGAAGCCTCACATTCTGCCAATCTTTCATTCATTTCATTCTCTGATGTCGGCAGTTTTATCAGCTCATCTGAATAACTACTTAAAAGCTTCTATTCCTGTTATCCTTTTGTTATTTGATTGTATGCAAACACCATCTTTGAATGCAATTTATTTATTTCCCCAATAAATTACTGGACCTTCCTCTAGGGTGAGCTCCTCTCCTTCTCTCATCATAGGCTGTGTCTGGGGCAGTAAAGCTTCTGTGGGGTTTTATTCATTCAGAAGCTGCTGTAAAAGTACTCCTTCCATCTGCCTTTCATGTCCTGTGGACTAGTGAGCAGGTTGTTGCTGGCATCCGTTATGAAAGGTGTCTGACTATCTTCTTCTTTATCTTTCTGTCTATTCCTTGCAACCTGATTTAGTTTCTGTGTGCTACCTACTGAGTCACTTTTCAGAAGCTGGTAGAGTGCCTCGGACGCCTTCTTCCTTGCTACTGAAATTCCTTTCTTAGCTTCTTTGTTGGACAAGTATTCCATCCTAACCTAATCTGCCTTGCACTCCTCCTTCCTTCTGATGAATTCCTGGACTTCTGCATTCATCCACTAGCACTCCATACGTACCTTATTTCCATACCTGTTCTCAGTCACACATCTGTTCTGTAGTCCTCACACATGCTGTTTTGAGGAGATGCCATTCTTCTTCATCTCTATCAATTTCCTCCTCTTCTTGAGGTGCTAGATTCCTGACTAATTCCTTGAACGGTTATACTTTCTCTCCAGTCAACTTCCAGGTCTTCAGCCTGGTCTCTGTTGACCTTACAACCTTCTCTGACCATTGCTAGCAACTGAATGTGGCAACCAGTGGTTTATACTGTGGGCCAACTTTTTCACTGGGGATTGCTTTGCAATCACCGATTACACGCCAGTGCCCTTTCCTTTCTAGGAGAGAATCTACCAAAGTCGCATGTAGACCACTCGTGTATGTAATTTTATGATTGTCTCTCTTTCTGAACCATGTGTTGGCTACTATCAAGCCATTTGCCAGTCAGAAGTCTAGAATGGCCTCTCCTTTATTCCTGCTGCCCCATTCATATAGACCCAGGCAGTCCTCATATCCTGTTGTGTCTGTCTAGATATGTGTATTCAAGTCACCCATTATCAACACCAATTCATGTTGTCCTGCTTTATTTAGTAGATTCTGCAACTAGTGTATGAATACACTCTTTTCTTCAGTATCACAACCCTGTTGTGGGGCATAGGCTGAGATTATGAATACTGCCCTATCATTATACTGGAATCTGACTGTCATGAGTCTGTCACTAATTCTGCTGATATTCCCCACTGCCTTCTGAAGCTTCTCTCTCACCACAATTCACACACCACTTCTAGGCTGTCCTCCTCCTGAGTAGTAGACTCTGGATCCCAAACCAAGTGTCTTTGCTGCATTGCCCTTCCATCTTGTCTCTTGTATACACAGGATGCCCAGCCTCCTCTGTATCATGGTGGGTGAGGATGGTAAACCTATATAGTTTTTGTCTGTGACTGATAAAGCAGCTTTGTGTTACCTGTTCCACTTTGTTTTCTGCTTTAAAAAAAGTCTGTAGTCCTGGTGTTTTGTTCTATGAGAGACGTACACACAAATTATCAAGGCTGCACACCTCATATGTTTTTTCATTTGTTAAATTGTCTCGAGTGATACTTAAAGACTCAGTGAAATTCTGGGCCTTTGTCTTTGAAGAGATTTCAAGGATGCATAAACTAAAGCACTGTTGGTAATTCCCTGCTGTATTTTCCCACCCACCCTCTCCTTTGTTGATCTGCTTTTTAAACCTGATGATTTTAAGCTACCCACCCCCTACTACAAAGTGAACTTAATAAGCCCATCCCATTCTACACTGCTTTTAATATCCTGAATTATTTTCTGGCTTTTCATTGTGCTTATATTGAAAAAGTGCATTTTGCCATCCACTGTCTGTTCGACTTGATCTGATTTCATTATTTAGCTAGCTGTTGGATAAAGTAGTGTATTTTTACACTATAGCAAACGCTTGTTTTTATATCAAAAGAGGTCAGTGGATTTTCCATCTGGTGCACTGGAAGATGGCCTGGTCTGTTTAGGCTGGGGAAACACTTGATATTTCTGAAGGTAGTTTTATTGGCTGGAGGGCTTACTAATCAGCTTATCTTGCTTTTTAGTGCCTTTATAAATTCTATACAATTGAGGGCTCTTGGCTGATTTATTCAAAGTAAAGATTGGCTCATTTATTCAAAGCAAAGTACTTTTATTGAATAATCACACTTTTATAAGCTGTTTAAAGTACATTGCTGTATCCATGTCTTTGTTTGTGGTAGCATTTCGTACCTTTTAAGTTTATTTGTGGTAGCATTTCACTCCGGGCACTCTTTTACTGTGCTTTTACATTAGGAAGACTGGGATTATTCATTTACTGGCAGTAGGTGTTTAACTGATCTATCTGAGCTGGGAAACATAAAAAAGGGTTCTAAGTATTTTTTTTTGCACTTCTCTGCACTCGATTTGCACGGTTCTGATACCTATGTAGCATAGACTAGGTTTGGACCTTCTCACCTGTTATTGATATACTTGAACACTAAACCAGCCTTTTTACATTAAGGGTGGCTCCCCTGCACCTTGTGGCAGAAGAGTGTGGTTCCAACCTAGTCTGCACTGGGGATTGCTGGGAGGAAGGTTCATTGTGTACTTTCTAACTGGTAGATTAGCTTAAAAGTGTTTTCATTTTCCCTGTATTTAAGCCTTGCATTTGCACATTGCAGCACACCATGCAACAGGGGTTAGCTGTGCCATATATAGACACAAATGTCTTGAAATTAAAAGTTATGTTCTTACCATAACTAGGCATCTATGCTGTCTATTTTCATTCTTCCTCAACATACGAGTTCAGATCCGATCCTCGGATCGAACTTGTCCGCTTATTCCAGACTTAGGATCCAGCTCTCGAGCTCCTCCCTCTACTCCTAATGCTCTATTGCATCCCCAAAGCCTCAGACAGAGTTTGCTGCTCTATCCCCATAGTAAAAGCCAAGACAGGAATAGTTTGATAGAAAGACAGGGCTCAAGCCTGGGCTCTAATACGGTGCAATAGGTTTCTCCAAGAACATGGATATGGGATGGATAGGAGGGAAGCTGAGGAAGAATGAAAATGGACAACACAGATAGTACAGTTGTGTACACTTACCATAAATGTAGATATTCGAGTGTATTCTCCAAACAAACCATTTCCAAATGGATTTATAGGTTCATAGGTTGATACTAGGCTATCTGCCCTAGGGCATTTATAAGCCTAGCCAGAGTGTGTTTGGCTTTCGCCACCCTTTTAGATTAGTTGACTGTGCCTCTGTATAGTAGGTCACAGAAGGTAGCCTTTTTAAGGTTAGTTTACTGTACCTTTGTCAAGCAGGGACACAGAAGAGATCCCAGGGGTAAACTTACGATCTTCCATCCACTCGTCAAGATTTCTCTTGAAGAGGGTCAGTGAGGGGCTCTGCCTAACATGGATTGGGATTTTGTTCCAGAGTGAGGGGAGCCTCTGGGATAAGAATCTGTCCCTCCAGCATGTCCTATTTATTTCTGTGCTGAGGTTCAAGTCCCTGGAGCGTGTAGCTCTAAGAGATTTGGATTTTCTGAGGTGAGGCATGTCCATTAATTCTGGGTTGGACATGGCTTTATACGTCAGACACAGATCACCTCTGAGTAGGCGGTACGCAACTGAGTAGAGCTGGAGTTTCTTTAGCCGAACTGCATAGGGCATCTGTTTGAGCCCCTTGATTCTCTTGGTGAGGTACTTTTGGGGTCTTTCCAGTTGCTGCAGGTGTCGGGTAAGGTACATCCCAAATGGGGCATTGTATTCAATTATGGGTCTGATAAGTGATGAGTAGAGGGGCACAATGACCTCTCGATCTAGATGTGAATCCTTTCATGATAAGGTGGGCTATATAGAAGGTCTTACTAACCACTTTGGCAACGTGATTGTCAAAGGAGAGATTGCTATCTACTTGGGTCCCCAAGTCCCTAATTACTTCTTCCGTACTTAATGGATTACCACCTATGTGGTAATTTGTGGGCACTTTGTTTTTCTCAAAGGGGATGACTATGCACTTTTTGGCATTTAGCTTTGGGCCATGGCTCTGGCACCAGTTATCCATCTCTCTGAGACTCTTTTGGAGGATGCTTGTGTCAGCTGGAGAGTCGATTACGGCACCCAGTTTGCAGTCATCTGCAAACTTGGTCAGCCATAGTCCACCCATGTTAGCCTGTACCTCTGAGAAATATATACCGAACAAGAGAGGTCCCAGGACTGAGCCTTGTGGGACGCCACTTGTAACTGGTTTAGAGTCTGACATGGCACCTGCTATTCTGACCATGTGGGTTCTATCCCTGAGCCAGTTTGCAACCCATCTTGTGACACAGGGGTTGATATTTAAGCTGGTGAGCTAATTTATGATGCCCGAGTGGGGTATTGTGTCGAAGGCTTTTGCGAGGTCTAGGTAGGCTGTGTGAACTACCTTCCCTTCATCTATGGCTTTGGTAACTGTTTCAAAGAAGTCGACCAGGTTCAAGAGGCAAGATCTTCTCTTGACAAAGCCGAATTGGGTAGGATCCAGTGTCTGGAGGTTCCCAATGTCTTTATGATTTGCATGATGATACGCTCCATAGCTTTGCAGACAAGGCTAGACAGGCTTATTATAGGGCGATAGTTTCCGGGGACTGTTGTGGCACCACCTTTGTGGAGTGGGACCACTGTTGCTGTACGCCATTCCGTGGGTACATATCCTGTAGTAAGGCTGAGATTAAACAGTGACTTTATATGAGGGTTTAGTTCTTCTTGGAGCTCATGTAAGACACATTCCGGGACACCGTCTATTCCCATTGCTGCTGTGTTTTTTGCTTTGGAGAGGGCAGCTCTCACCTGTGCATCTGTGGTCTCAGGAAGGCTACACTCTGTTGGGATAGACATTTGCTCTTTTGGGGGGGAAGGGGGGAGAAGTTTGCACTGAACCTTTCTGCCAGGATGTTGGCAATGTCTGTGGGTTCAGTGTATTTTTTGTCATTTTGCACTAACTCAGAATATATCTGGGAGTTGCCTCCCAGGTTTCTGACATAACTAAAGAAGGCCTTGTGATTATCTTTAGTGTCTTGTGCAATTTTTCTTTCGAAGCTGGCCTTAGATGATTTTATGAGGGATCGTAGTTTCTTGCTAGTACTGATCAGAGACGCCTTCCCTTTCTGGGATTTTGTTCTATCATGTAGTAACTTTCTCCTTCTGTTGTATAGCTTATTTATGGCCGGGGTCCACCAGACAGGTCTCCTGCCTTTGGAGGAGTGAGTCTTGGTTTTACTTGGGATAGCATGTTCCATGCATTCCTGTAGGTGTCTATAGAATGCTTTTGTAAAGGATTCTGCATTTTGGGCCGTATTTTCCACTGGCTCTGGGGCTTTGAAGGATTCCACCTCGGTTTTGAGAAGTGTGAAGTTTGCTTTTGAGAAGTTCTTCACCGTGGTTTCCTTGGCTAGGTGTGGGGATGGAATATGGATGTCCAGTGAGATTAGTTTATGGTCTGATCTTACCAATGAGTATCCGTTTTTGCTACAGACTACATGGGAAACCCATCCCTAGGTTGATCCGTACCCACTCCACTAGGGCAACCTCCACTTCCACTGCCTTCCTCAGAGGAGTACCTACCAGAGACATCTTGGAATCAGCCACCTGGACCTCTGTCCATACCTTTACAAAGCATTACCACCTACCTCTCTTTTCCAAGGGCAGGGTTTGCCTCTATAATTCTGCAGAGTATCCCACAGGTGATGACTGCAACAGTGAAACACGAAGAACATAGTACAGTTGTGTATACTTACCATAAATGTAGATGTCTGAGTGTATTCACTGATGCAGTCTTGGTTTCCCTCTCTCCAGCCCCCATTTAACATCTTCCCCTAAGGGGACACATGCTTCCCAAGGTGGCTCTTAGCCACCAGGACCACTTCTTTCTTTTCCCTTGTGCTTCTGATGGGTTAGGGCAAGAAAAACTGATGTAATGACGTTGGCAGCCTTGCTTTATAGTACTGACGACCTGACGTCACACTACAGGCGACAGCAGCCGGCGCACAAAAGCACTGACTCTGGTATTCGGGCCGGCCGAGGGCTACTACAGCAGGGATAACCCACAGGTGATGACTGCAACAGTGAAACATGAAGAACATACCTAGTTATTAAGAACATAACTTTGAAAGCTGACATTGTCCTTTTCATTCTTTTCAACTTATGGGACAAAGCCCCCAGCAATGTTGATCTTGGGTGGCCCTCATGGAAGGATATTCCGGAGTACCGCTGAACCAAAAACAGCTCTCTTTCTAGAAATAATATCCAATTTGTAATGAGAAACAAAACCATGGGCAGTAGACCATGTAACTGCAGCGCAAATGTCAATACAGGTTCTTAACCAAAAGGCATATGATATGGCCATGGATCTGGTTGAATGACACTTGGGAGGTCTAGATAATGTCATGCCTTTCTGACTGTAAATCCAGGAAATACAGTATGTTAGCCATTTTGATAAAGTGACTTTGGATAATGAATAACCTAGTCTTTTTGGAGAAAAGGAAACAAAGAGTTGGTCTGATTTTCTGAATTGTCTTGTCCTGTGAAGATAACAATGTAACTGGCTGTGTATACCCAGAAGATGCAGCATGTACTATCCTTTACTGGAAATAATTGGAAAGAAAACTGGTAAATGGATGGACTGGTTAATGTTCTTGTCAGAGGCCACTTTAGGTAAAAAGAAAAGGCTACTCTGTAAGGAAACCCTGTCCTTATGAAAAAATTATATAAGGAGATTTTGAAGAGTCTAGAGTTCAGATATTCTCTTTGCAGATGTGATGGCTACCAAGAAAACTGTTTTCCATGATAGAAACTTCAGATCAGATTTAGCTGAAGGCTCAAAAGGTTTCTGCATTAGGCCTTTTAGTATAACTGTCAGATCCCAAGTGGGTGAGGGATCTATTATTGGAGGACATAGAAGAAAAATTCCTTTCACAAAAGCTTTACATAGTTTGGACAAAGCCAGAGAAATATGTCTGTTCCCAGTGTGAAAATTAGAAATAGCTGCCAACTGAAGTTTAATTGTAGAGAAACTAGCTCTTTCTTCAAAAAGCATTGTTAAGAATGGAGAATTGGACAAATTGGAGCAGAAAAAGGATTTATTCAAAGCCCAAATGGAAAATCTTTTCCATTTGCTGTTAAATACTTTTTTGGCAGATTCTTTATGAGAAGCCAAAGTAATATCACAATCAGTGGAAGAAAGCCGGGCCTGTCTATTACTGGAAGTGGAGAAACCATGCGGCTAGTCCTAGGGCTCGAACATTGGGATGTTGGATCCCTGATGGGTGTGATGGGAGATCCAGAGATGGCTCCAGTATCCATGGAGGATAACAAAGAAAAGACCGCAGGAAGGGGAATCTTACGTGCCTAGGCCAGAAGGTGGCAATGAGGATTACTGAGTTCTTCAGTCTGCTTGCTTTCTGTAAAAATTTGGGAATCAAGGGAAGAGGAGGGTAAGCACAATGGAGACCAGACGGCCAAGCATGAAATAGAGCATCTCTCACCGACTCCCCCTGAGGGGCATCAGAGCGAAGTACCTGCTGCATTTGCTGTTGAGGGGAACGGTAAATAGGTTGCAGCAAGGTTAGCCCCAACGGCAGAAAATCTTCTCCACCACATATTGAATGATAGACTACTTGTGGGACATCGAAATGGATCTGCTTACTTCGTCTGCTGGCAGGTTAGTTTTCTCCAGAATGTGCATCGTAATTAGAAAGCAGCCTGATGAGATCACCCATCCCGATACTCTCATGGCCTCTCTGCAAAGGGGATAAGATTGAGCTCCTACTTATCTGTTGACATCCCAAACTAGAGTCATACTGTCGGTCTGAATTGCAACAGTTCCCAATGGGGAGAGGATCTGGAAATGCCTGCAATGCTAAGAGGACTGCTTTCATCTCTAGGATACTGATATGCCACTTGTTCTCTTGGGGGGAACTATGTGCTTTGGACCATTCTTTCCAAGAAATGCCCCACTTCCTTCTCAACTGAGAAGCATTCATAGTCACTGTGGCCTATGGGCTGGTAGAACAAAGGGTCTGCCTAGATGTAAATTGTCCGACTGTACCCACCACTGGATATGTAGTTTGCAAACTGGGGTGAGCCTGACTGGAAAAGATAGGGGTTGATACAGAATGGACCACTGTGCAGCTAGAGTCCATTGTAGAACCCACATAAAGGACAGTGTCAAAGGAAGTAGTACAATGGCCACTGCTATGGAACCTAATGCATGCAGTGGAGATATGATGAGGAGGTAAAGAGACTATTTGTTTTGTCGTGTTTATAAGAGCACAAATGAACTCTATGCTCTGGATTGGGATTAGGTTTGACTTGGCACGATTTATAGTTATGCCCAAAGAATTACAAATCTGGAGCAAACAGTTCCTGGCTTGTAGAACTATATGCTTGGAGGAGGTGGTGAGCAGCCAACTGTTTAAAACACCTAAAATCCTTTTAGTCTCAAGTGAGCTGCCACTACTGCCATGCATTTGATAAACACCCTGGAGGTTGTGATGAGTCCAAAGGGTAGAGCTCTGAACTAACAATGACTGGCTTCCAGTCAGAAGTGAAGATGTCTTCAGGATTACCTGTCTATTTTGATATGATAGTACGCATCCTAAAGATCTATAGAGTATATCCAATCATACTTGTGTAGAAAGGGTAGAATGGATTGAACCGTGACCATTTGGAACTTTGCTTTCTTTACATACGGATTTAAGCTGCTTAGATCAAAAATGGGTCTGAGCACCTAAAATTGAGCGTGAATAAGTTCCAAATCCAATCTGGTCTGGAGGGACCTTTTAGATGACTCTCTTTGTCTAGCAGCTTTTGGATTTCTTGTACTGCTGCCTTCCTCGGATTGGGTGGAACGTCAGGAAGTTTCTTCCTTTTGCGCACTGGAAGAAGGGAAAATGGCATGTAATAACCCCTGGATATTATGCTTAGCACTTATGTACCTTGTGTTATACTTGACCAGGCATCTCGGTGCAAAGTCAAATGACCCCTGAGTGCTTCCAAAGTTGGGCAGTCGGCCAGCACTTCAGAAGCACTGAAAGGGCCTATCCAAAAAGGACTCTCTAAAGCCCTGATTCAACAGACCTCCTCTGCCTCTTGGGAGATGTCTACCATTGAAATTTCCTCCTCTGCCTTTGGAAGAATTACCATGAAGTGGATCTTGGAAAGGTCCTTGAAATTTCCAGAACCACATCTTCTTGCCGCCTGATTCCTACAAAAGGTTCATTGATGCATAGAAAACTTGATTCCTACGGCAGAGACTTTCCATCTTGTTCACTGCGGGTAAGCATCTCTTTTACTGATGGCCCAAAGAAGGAAATGCCATCAAATGGGGTGTTAATAAAAGATGTCAAAGGGTTCCTCAAAGTCGCAAAGCCACATCCAAGCATGGCTCCTTATGGCAACACCTGAACCAGCTGCTTGTGAGGTGCCTTTAGCTGTGTAAAAAATCATCATCAAAGCATTGGATATGGTCAAAAGTGTTGTAACTGAGAGGATGTTTGAAATGCTCAGCAGACATGGACTCAGTGTATCTGAAAGTTCCTTGGTCAAATCTCTTTAAAGCAGAGAAATAATGCCCTGTTAGGTGGGTGGACAGCAGATCTCTGTTCCACTAATTCTTTCTTGGTGGCCACTGCCACCACCACCATAGCATCAACCGGGACATCTTTGCCCGACGGGCAACTAAATCAATAAGCTTGTCTGGCAGGAAGGGGAGGGTAACCCAAGATGTAGATGGGGCAGAACCAAAAGCCTCCAAAAACACTGACTCTTCTGGCAAGGGGTTTTGGGAAACCAACTACCTTTCTGTTTCAGGATATCAAATATCTCCAAAGGAGATGTCATCTGGTGGTTATCTGGGGGACCCTTCTCCATCAAAATCGGTATCCTCCATGACAGACTCCAACGGGGACCCAATGTGTCTCCTTCTACACGTCCTTTTCTGATGTTCAGGCTATGTAACGGAAAAGAGGGGAGGGTCCCTAATGGAACTGGCTGGACACTTATTGGTTCAGGCTGTCTCTGAAGAATAGGCCTGAGTGACTCAGAACTAGGAACAGATAGGGGAAAAGGAGAAGGATCCGGGGCATGAGAGAGTATTTTTCTGTGGACAGAAAAAGCCCTTTCCACCACCTCAAAAGCTGACAGACTCCGAGAAAGACCGTCTTGTTCCTCGGAGCCAAAACTCCCAATGAAGACAGGTCTAGACCTCCCTTGGATCCATGCATCGAGGTTGGAACCAGATCCAAACTGTCCAGGGCCGAAGTTCCAACAGGAAGGGATGGATCTGACAAAATCAGAGCCAAGTCTATCTCCTCAGACCTGATGCCTAAACTTCACCTCCAAGACACATTCTGATACAATGGAATCAGAGCAGAACTAGCCAAGCATACAGTCGGAGTGGAGGAAGAAGCTTTCCTTGGATCTGACACTAGACATCTCAGGCATCTTGGATCCTGGGGCTCCAAAACCACAGGACAGATCACAGAAAGAGAGAAAATAATTTAGAAGTTGTTATACTCACGGATCTTACAAGGGATGGAGCTGGTATGACCCCATCTGGATCTGAACTCTGAGAAACTTTCACATCATCCTATTCACATCTGCTTCCAACAAGCTTCTGGAGGACATACAGGAAGAAGTGGAAGGAAGCATAAAGTGTTTCTTGGGGGTATGAATCAATCTCAAAGGTGGGGTAGGAGATATTGGCTGAATACTGTACTCCAGAGTTGTAATCCTATAAGCAGAACCCTGCTTAGGATCCGAGGGTGTCACTGTTGGACTAATGGTGATTACATTGGTTACAGTGTTACGATCCAAAGTCTTCTGATCCAATTGATGAGTTGTATGATCCGGCAATGTAGAATCTAATAATTTCATTGTCTTTTTTGGAAGCTCTGAGGAACACCTGGGGGACTTCAGAGGGGAACACTTCCTATGCTCCAAAGGAGCAGACTTGCTGTGCTTGGAGGAGGTTTGAGCCCCTAAGTAGAAGTGGAAGGCAGAAGACCTCTAAGGATCAGTTTATTATGCCGATTCACTAAAGTTCTAGGGTTGAAAGTGGAGCATATTTTGCATGCCATTTCCACATGTCAGCGCCTAGATAATTTACACACTCCTTGTGGACATGCAAATTCAGAATTTTATGCCCACAAGAAGTGCACTTTTTGAAACCTGTGGGTTTTTCCGACTTAACTGCAAGAAACCCATACTGTCTGAAAAAACAGAGTTCGCACTCAATGGGAAATAGAGAAATACACAGTGTAAAACAGGTAATTTAAAAAAAAAAAACAGACTAGAAAATAGGAGAAAAAGTTCTGCTACCAACTACAGCAAGAAAGGAATACCCAAATTATTGGGTAAATAGCAATACCAGCAATGGTAATTAGATACTACCTAAATACAGTATTGGAAAGAAGGAAAGAAATACCCTAACACCAGAGAGAGAAACTGAGAGGAATAATAATATACTGGAAAAGAAAAATAGGAAGTAGCAATAACGTCTGTAACTCAATAAACCAGTGATCGCTCAAGAGCATGGAAACCTACATCTGTTCGCAATGGCGGCAAATGAGATCTGAGGCTTTAGGGATGCAACAGAGCATTATGGGTAGAGGGAGGAGTTCGAGAGCTGGATCTATACTGACAACTGCTTACTCCAGTTGGAAATTCCCGGTAAACAAATGTAAATAAAATAAAGTATTGACAGACCTGGTGGAATGCACCCGGACATGCCCTGGTGGAGATGCACCTCTGACTCGAAAGGCCAACAAAATGCACTCAGAAATCCATCGAGCAATAGTAACCATAGAGACAGGCTTTCCCAAGAAGGGTTTAGAAAAGGAAACAAAAAGCTTATCAGACTTCCAAAAGGATTTTGTTCTATGCAAATAGAAACACAGCTGCCTGTGATCAAGCAAGGGCAACTTGTACTCTCCTTTATTCCGGAAACTTGGAAAGAAAACTGGAAGATTGATGACCTGGTTAATATGGGACTCTGATGCCACTTTCAGCAGAAATGATGGGTTTTGTCCACAGAGATACCCTGTCTTTATGAAATACCATAAAAGGGGGCTTGATAGACAAGTTTTGGATATCCAAAACTCACTTGACTGAGGTAATTGCTACAAAAAGGTAGTCTTCCAAGACAGGAACTGCAGCTCAACCTTAGCCGCTGGTTCAAAGGAGGGAGAAACCAGAGCTTGCAGCACCAAGTTGAAATCCCACGTGGGCTTTGGGGCCTTACAAAGCTTGGGTGAAGCCAAAGAAGCAGAATTCTCACCTATATGAAAATTAGAGATCGCTGCCAAATGTACCTTTACCATAGAAAAACTAGCGCCATGATTAAAAATATCCGCCAAAAACTCCAAGATGGATAGAACTGGTGCAGTAAAAGGATCCAGATCACACTGAGAAGCCAAGATCGAGAAACACTTCCACTTCCTAGAGTAAACCTTCCTGGTAGAAGATTTGTGAGCTGCCACTAAAATCTTCTTAACAGGAGATGACAGCCCGGGAGTCCTAACTATCAAGGGAATTAGAGCAGCAAAATCGTGAGCTTCAGGCTGACTAAAGTCTGGGTGAAGAATCCCTGACAGATGTGTAATCAGATCCGGAACTGGATCTAGCATCCAAAGAGCACACACTGAATGAGACCACAGAGAGGGGAAACAAACTTGGTGAGGCCAGAAATGGGCATTGAGGATCACACAGCTCCCCAGTTGTCTAGCTTTCTGAATGAATTTGGATATCAGAGGCAGTAGGGTGTAGGCATATAGTAGACTGGAGGGTCGAGCAAGAACTAGAATGTCTCTGGCGGGGCTCTCCTAGATGGGGGTTTAGAGCAAAAAACTCACTGCACTTCGCATTCGAAGGAGAGGTAAAGAGATTGGAGCAAGGCTGACCCCACTTTAGAAAGATCTGTTCCACTACTGAAGGATTCAGAGACCACTTATAAGGCATCAGAATGGATCTGCTGAGCCTGTCCGCTAGTATGTTGGAACTCCCCAGAATGTGCATTGCCACCAGAAAACAGCCGGAGGAAATTGCCCACTTTCACAGTCTCATGGCCCCGCGAAAAAGAGAGTAAGATCTGGTCCCCTCCTGTTTGTTGATGTACCAGGCTACCGACATATTGTCCATCTGGATGGCAATAGTCCCTTGGGGAAGATAGGCATGTAGAGCTTGCAATGCCAAAAGCATTGCCCTCATCTCCAGGACACTGATATGCAGATGTGTCTCCAGTGAAGACCACGTGCCTTGGACCATCCTTCCCATGCAATGTCCCTCCCCCACCTGAGAAGGGAGGCATCCGTGGTGACCATGATCACAGGGGAGGGAAGAAGGAATGGATGACCCAGAAGTAGTTCCAGGGCTGAAGCCACCAAAGAAGGGAATCCTTGCAAACCAGAGATAATAGAGCCGGATGCGATAAGGGAAGGTCTAGTTAGGACCATTGAACCACCAGAGTCCATTGGAGGACTCTCATATGAAGGCATGCCATTAGAACAAGAATGATTATGGCCACCATGGACCCCAATGCCCGAATAACTGAATCCGCTGAGGGATGTTTGGCTTGAAGAATGTAAGAGAAATGATGTCGGAGAGATAACAGCCTGTCTAGAGGCAGAAAGGGTGTCTATCCGAGCCCCAATAAAGTCGAGAACCTGTACTGCTGCCAACTGGGACTTGTTGAGGTTTATGGTTATGCCCAGATAGTCAGCGGTCTTGAGAAGAAGATCCCTGACTTGACACAGTCAATGCCTGCAGGGAGCGGACAGGAGCCAATCGTCCAGTTAGGGGAAGACCTGAAACCCCTGCAGCCGCAGGTGAGCCACCACTACCGCCATCACTTTGGTGAACACCCTGGGGGCAGTGGTGAGCCCAAAGGGGAGCGCTCAGAACTGAAAATGACTGGCTCCCAGCCAGAAGCAGAGGAACCTCTGAGAATGCCTGTTCATCTTGATGTGATAGTACATGTCCTGGATATTCACCAAGCACATCCAGTGGTTTATCTGCAGGAAGAGCAGAATGGACTGAAGGGTGCCCACATGGAATTTTGTTTTGGCAACTGACGGGATTAAAGTTGAAAGATCCAGGATGGATCTTAAGTCTCTCATTTTCTTTGGCACTAAAAAGAACCTGGAATATATGTCTGATCCGGACTGGTCTGGAGGGAAGGGCTGGATAACTCACTTTTCCAGCAGCCTGGAAATTTCTACAGCTGCCTGCTCCTGCTGCACGGGTGAGATGTCCAGGAGGTGTTTGTAAGGGACTGGTGGTTGAAGAAAAGGGATTGAGTACCTTCTGAATATTGTCTGCAAAACCCAACAATCGTCGGTGAAAGACTCCCAGGCTGTTAGGTGCAGAGAAAGTCACCCCCCTAGTGCCTCCAGTGACGAGCAGTCGTGCAATCCTTCAGGACTGATGCAAGGGTCTGTCTGGGAAAGAATCCCAAGACCATTGGTTCTTCGGGCCCCCTCTGCACGAGGGTGGCATCTATCGTGTCCCCCTCTGACTCTGGGGGAAGGTGCATCATGGGAAGAGCCTAGAGATTTCCAGAACCACATCTTCTGCACCCAATGCCGATTCCTTGAGAAGGACTGTTGCAGGGTTGAGAAGTGAATCCCGATGGCAGACAACATCTTCCCATCTTTCTCACTCTGGACTAAAGTGTCCTGAACAGTCTTGTCAAAAAGAGTGGAACCGTCATAGGGGGCATTCGTGAACAACGACTGGAAGGGCTCCAAGAAAACACAAAGCCAGAGGCAGGTTTGACGCCTGATGGCTACGCCTGTTCCGGCAGCCACAGAGGCACCTTTCATGGCATGTGATAGGAGCCTCATGGACGTATTAGATATTGACATAACGGTGGCCATACAGGAGGAGAACACCTTTTTCTCCTCAGCTGACATTGATCCCCCAGGGCAGACTCAGAGACTGCTTAGACCAGGTCCCGCTGCAGTCTGATAACATGTACCATGTAGTTCAGCACATGCAATGCAAATGTAGCTAATGCATAAGCTCGCTTCCCAAAACGGTCGACAGTGCAACTCTTGGTCCGGAGAATGGACCGTAGAGCTCTCCTGAATGAGCTCTTTTCTGGTAGCCGCCATCACCATGGCATCGACTGGGGTTCCCTTCGACTAATATTGCCTATGCAATGGAGCGCCGAGTATTTTGTCCAGGTGCTTGGGAATAGGCTGAATCGTATCCAGTTCCTTCCATGCCCTGGATGAAATTGAATCCACAAGGGAATCTGCGGAAGGGGACACACAGGAGGTAGAGGGTCCTGTGCCAAATGCCTCCAGGAACACTGACTCATCTGGATTGGGCTCCAAAAGAGACATCTTCCAGGGGTGATTGGGGGGAACCCTCCCCCTTCCTCCAAGTCGGTATCTTCCGTGAGGGACTCCAGTGGGGAGTCCAAGTGCCTCTTCTTGCACATGTGTCTCCGAGGGAGCTCCTCAGGGGGGATATCTGGGGAGAACTCAGACGACTGGATGGAGGAAGCCACTGACCCGGAACTGGAGTGGTACCAAGGGGAGGCAGAGAGAGGGGACTGAGCTCGGGAAATCTCCAGTTCTGGAGAAAAGCAGGAAAACCAGAGTCGGGGAGATCCCTGGGTCGGATTCGCCTTAGATTTGGTTGAGGGCTTGACCGCAGAAGAGCAGTCAGGGGACCACTTCCTGGGCCTGTCCCGTTCCTTAGTTCATGTCTTTTCTCCATCCCTGGACTTCTTGGTGGGAGGATGAGTCCCAGAAGCTGGGGCGGGAAAGGAAGTAGAAGCCTCCGAAGGAAGAAGACCCTTCAGAATTAACTTGTTCCTCCTGTCGATCAAGGCGTGGGGGCTGAAACCTGCACAGATCACACAGGAGGTCTCTGGGTGTGCTACACCCAGACAAACAACACATAAAGTGTGACCATCAGAAGGGGAAAAGCTTATGATCACACTCTGGACATTTCCTAAAGCCTGGCTTAGTAGGTTCGGCCATAGCTAGAGGAACACTCACTCAAAGACAGACACAACAGGGAAAAAGGAAAGAGACTTTTTTTTTTTTTTTGAGTGATTTAAAGAACCGACACAAAGCGCAAAGGGATAGGTAGGGAAAACGGACAGTAAGAACACTAAGAAAGAAGAAGATAGGAAAAGATTTATCAAAAAGGATCTAAACTTACACCAAAGGGAGCTTGGAACTGTACCCACACTCCTTTCTCTCATGAGTGGCAAACAAGATCTGGGGGGAGGAGGAAGACAGGGGAATTATGGGTAGGGGAGGACCTTTGATCCGATGCTGGAGTATGCGACCAAGTCAGATTTGTGCCGGATCCAGGTCCCACAGGTTGAAGACCAAATGAAAACAACTGTGGAAGTGTGAAAAAGTACAGTTTTGTACCTACCATAAATGTAGATGTCCGATAGGTATGCATCTGCAGTCATCACATATGGGTTGTCCTGCCTCAGGCAGTCCTTCGGTCGGCCGGATTCCAAAGTCTGGGTCTGGCCTCAGCTGATGTCGCACTTTCCCCGACATCAGAGCGTCTGGGGTATAAAACCATCAGCCGACACCATTTTCCTCAGTTTTTCTTGCCCCAGATGCCAGGTGCCCTCTAAGTAAGGCTAAAATTTGGAGAGATGCATTTTAAAAACAAATCCAAACATGCACAGTACTATAAAAACAAATACACCATAACAGATCCCCCAGCTAGCTATAAGAGGGGTAAGTACCCAAGAAATACCACTATAAAAGGGGTAAGCACCCAAAAAAATACCACAGAGGGGAAGGAGGGAGGGTAAACCTGACTGCAGATGCATACCTATCGGACATCTACATTTATGGTAGGTACAAAACTGTACTATGTCCTTCAAGGATGCATCTGCAGTCATCACATATGGGTAAAATACCATAGCCAATCTGGGGGTGGAGGTACTAAGTAAAGGATGGTGTAGCTAAAATACCCTGCAGGACTGCCATAGCAAAGCCTGCTCTGGATCTGGAGTATAAAGGTAAATTGTAATGCTTGGCAAATGTATGCACGGAGCTCCATGTAGCAGCTTCTAAAATGTCCTTGGTAGCCACCCCTCTTAGGAAGGCTGTGGAGGTGGCTGTGGCTCTTGTGGAATGAGGTCTAATGTTAGCTGGCACAGTTTTTCCATGAAAGGAGTAACAAAAACCAATGCAATTTCCTATCCATTTTGAAATTGTCTGTTTGGAAATTGCTTTTCCTTGTGCCCCAGCAGCATATGCTACAAACAGCTGGTCAGTCTTTCTGTAACTTTTAGTTCTGTCCAAGTAGTAGCGCAACTGTCTGTGCATGTCCAGGGTGTGCAGAAGTTTTTCCCCTTTATTTTGTGGTTGTGGGAAGAAGGTAGGCAAGTGAATAGCTTGGTTCAAAGATACCCTGGATACCACCTTTGGCATAAATGTAGAACTGGTTCTCAATGAAACTCTGTCCTGATGAAAAATAAGAAATGGCTGTACTGCCATTAGAGCTTGTAACTCAGATACTCTTCTTGCTGAGGTTATGGCCAGAAGGAAGGCAGTTTTCCAAGACAGAAACTGTAGATCTGCAGATGCTGCTGGTTCAAAGGGAGGAAGTGTTAGTTTTTCCCAACACGAAGTTAAGGTCCCAAGTAGGTAGAGGTGGTTTCCTTGGAGGATTGATGTTTTTGATTCCTCTTAGAAACTGTCTCAGGAGAGGATGGGAGAAGACAGGTGGATCAACATTGTATTCTGCTGAAATTGCTGAGGCATGTATCTTAATGGAAGAGTAAGACAGGCCGTTGTGGAACAATTCTGCCAAATATTCCAGTATATGTGCAATGTTCATCACTGTCGCATCTAGGCCCTTTGTTGTGTTCCAAGTGTGAAATCTTTTCCATTTTGCTGAATATGCCTTCCTTGTGGAAGGCCGGCGAGCTTCCATAATAATATCCTTCACTCTCTGGGATAGCTTATCCTGAGGAGGGGTCAAGGTATTTTCCAGGCAGTTAGCTGCAAGGTTTTCAGGTTGGAATGCAGAGTCTTGAAATTGTGCTGTGTCAGTAGAAGTGGCCATAGGGGGAGAGGCCACGGTTTCGTATGTGACATGCTCTTTAACAGTGGGTACCAGTGCTGTCTTGGCCAGTTTGGAGCTATCAGAATCACTCTGGGCTGCTCTGTTCTGATCTTCAGTAAGACCTAGGTCATTAATGGGAGAGGTGGAAAAGCATACACTGTTAGAGCTTTCCAGCTGAAAGAGAGAGCGTCCACTTTCCATGCTTGTGGGTGGTATGTCCTTGAGCAGAATTTCTTCAGTTGATGATTGTGAGGGGAGGCGAATAGATCTATTTCCGGCCTTCCCCATGATTGTGTTATGAGTAAGAAGATGTCTGGGTGCAGCATCCATTCGTGTGCATCCATGATATTTCTGCTTAAGCTGTCTGCCAGTATATTGTCTTTCCCTGGCACAAACTGGGACTGCAGCTGTATATTGAGTTTCAAGGAAAGTTCCCATAGATTCATTGCCAGTCTGCAAAGAGGGTAGGAATGGGTGCCTCCTTGCTTGTTTATGTACCACATAACTGTGGTGTTGTCTGTCCTTATGAGTAGGTGGCCTTGATGAAGAAAAAGTTTGAAGGCCTCGATTGCATGTATCACTGCCAGCATTTCCTTTTGGTTTATGTGCATGCGTAGCTCCCTTGGTGACCATAGCCCTTGGATACATCTGCCCTCCATGTGTGCTCCCCAACCTTGGTCTGAAGCGTCCGTAGTGATGGTTTGGTTGGCTCTTGGCTTGCTGAAGGGCAACCCACTGTTCGACTGGCAGGCTTGAGCCCACCACAGAAATTCCTTTTGGAGGCATGGAATGAGTGGGATCAAAGTTTCTAAACTGTGACTGTGCTAAGTCCATAAACTCCTTAGGTACCACTGTAATTTTCTCATATGCAGCCTTGCTTGTGGAATCAGAAGAATGCAAGATGCCATGTAACCCAGGGCCTGCAGGATTTTCCTTGCAGTCAGCTGAGTTTGTCTTGTCAGATTCTTGAAGTAATCTGGTAGTTGTTTTTGTTTTTCTTCTGTGAGAAAGGCCATTTGGGTGGTTGTGTCTAGATCTGCACCCAGAAAAGTTATTCTTTGGGATGGAACAAGTCTTGATTTGTGGATGTTGACTGTATATCCCAAGGCCTGCAGTAGGTGGATGGCATAATCCAAGTCCTTTAACAAAGTTTGCTTGCTGTCCACTTGTATAAGGCAGTCGTCCAGATATGGGTAAATTTGAATCCCCTGAAGTCTGCAGTGTGCAATTACTGATGCCAGGCATTTTGTGAATACTCTGGGCAGTAGATAAGCCAAAGGGCAATGCTGAGAATTGATAATGCTCTGACCCTGCAAGAAATCTGAGGTGTCTTCTGCAACCTTGTCTGATAGGGACATGCAGGTATGCCTCCTTGAGGTCTAGAGTCACCAGCCAAGACCCCTTGCCCAGCATGGGAAGGAGTTGCTGTAGAGTCAGCATTTTGAATTTTGGCACAATGAGGTAAGTATTCAGTGCGGACAAGTCGAGAATAGGCCTCCATTGATTTTCTTTTCTTGGAACAAGGAATAATCTGGAGTAAAATCATTGGCCTTGTTCTGAAAGAGGAACCTTTTCTATAGCTTTCATTTGTATTAAGTTGGAAATTTGTTTCAAAGCCTCTGCCCTCTGATTTGGTGGCAGGTCTGGCATGCCTTTTCTTTTTGGCAATGTGTGGAAATGGAACCTGTAGCCTTTGTCTATTATTTGCAGTGTCCATGTGTCCCTTGTAATGCTGTGCCAATTTTTGAAAATAAAAAGCTTTCCGCCCAAAGGTGCTTCTAATTGAGCCCTGGTCGGAGTCAAAACAAAGTCATTGAGTCTGTCCTGGTGTAGCAGTTGTAGTTCCTGCACTACCTCTCTGGTTGGGAGGCTGCCACTGACGGCCTCTGTAGGAGCCTCTAGCTTGCCCTCTACCTCTGGCACGCCTATTCCTGCCTCTCTGAGATCTGTCTGAGTCCGGAAAGGACCAATTCTTAGTAGGCCAATTTCTGCTGAATCTCGGTGGTTGGACTTGCAGAAAGTCTTTGACTGTTTGCACAGATTTTTGCCTTTTCTTCAAATTTCTTTAAGACCTCTTGAGCCGTGGAACCAAATAATTTTTGCTTTTCCATAGGAGCATCCAAAAGCTTAGCTTTAACATGGTCTGGCAGAGATTGTTCCTTCAGCCAGGCATGCCTACGTATGACTGCACCTGTCATAGCTGACCTACATGAAGCTTCCAATGCATCATAACCACACTGCAAGAAATGGTTACTAACCTGCTTGGGAGTTATGCACCAGATCCTGAAGGGATTTGCAATCAAGGGGTTCAGATGAAGACAGTTTCTTATGCAATTCATCTAACAAATACTCTTGGTACTGTATCATATGAAATTGACAATTTAATGCCCTCATGGAAAGAGTTGCAGAAGTATACACTTTTTTACCCCATCTCTCTAAAGCTCTGGACTCCCTTTCAGAGGGTAGAGGATTTCTAGCAGTGGCAGCTGCAACCCCTTTTGGGCCCTGGGAAATAGTTTCTGGATCAGCAGAGTGGGCCTTGTACAGGTGAAGCTGTGAGTCCGGGACCCTGTAGTACCTATCAGGTTTGGCAGGAGCCGGAGGGAGAGAGTCAGGGGTTGTACTAGCATCAGAGTATACATCATCAATGACATTCAAAACGGGAGGTATAGCTAAAGGCCTATGCTGAGGTAAATGTAAAAAGGTCCTTAATCTCTTTCTAGAATCAGAGAATTCCTGACCCTGCCACTGAAAATGTTCTCTCATAGAGTGTAATGTCTCTCCAAAGGAAACTCTTCAGGAGGGGAGGCTGAGGGAATAGATTCTTCAGCATCAGAATCCTCGTAGGCCGAGTAAGCCTCCTCCTGGTGGTCTGACAGAGTAGAGCCATCAGAGGACTCATCTGAGGAGTGGGGGTCAGAGGGCTCAAATGAGGTTGAGAACCTCTAATTAAGGAGATAAGATCCTCTGCTAAGCTAAGAATCTGTGAGCCAGTAGAGGGTCTCTGAGAGGTAACCTTGGGAGGCAAAGCTTTAGAAAGTTTAGCAGCTTTAGCCCTAGAGAAAGCCTTAATGGACATGGATGCAGGAGGTCTGGCTGCACCACGTGCAGGAGTAGATTTGCCTAAAGGAATGGTGTTGGAAGGTTCCTGGACACCAGTTTCAGTAGGTAATTCAATAACCGACTCGGCCAGGGCCTCCGGGGCCAAGGTAGTCGGTTGCGCGGTTTCGGTAATCGGAAGTACCAAGGACTCTGTTTCAGCCGAGACAGAGACACTCGCGGTAGGCCTGACAGTGGTTTCAGCCAAAACCGCGGCCCGCGTGCGTCGGTCCTTGTCCTTCCGTTTCTTAACTAAATGCGAAGTCGGAGTCTCCGACGGTATCGTGTAAGCAAAACTAGCCCTAAAGAATTCCTCTGCAAACTCCGACCGACGTCTAAGAGTTCGTCGGTTGAAGGAAGCACAGGCTGAACAGGCCGAGACGTCGTGGTCTGGGCCTAGGCAGGGGAGGCAGTAAGAGTGGAAATCCTTATGAGGTATTTGTTTCCCACAAGTTAAACAATTATTAACTTTATCTGACATCGGCTGAGGCAAGAAAGAGTCGGCAATGGGGTACTTAGCTTTTTCGAAGTCTTCGGTAGCTGAATCACAGGAGCTGGCCGACCGGCACTTGCGAACTGCTTCTGCTTCGGGCACCACACGGCAAGAAAGACTGAGGAAAATGGCGTCGGCTGATGCTTTTATACCCCAGACGCTCTGACGTCGGGGAAAGTGCGACATCAGCCGAGGCCAGACCCAGACTTTGGAATCCGGCCGACCGAAGGGCTGCCCGAGGCAGGACAACCCATATGTGATGACTGCAGATGCATCCTTGAAGGACATTATAAAGAACAAAATCCAGAGATTTTTGAAAGGTGTAAAAAAGAAATATGGACATGGGAAAGAAGAGATCTGATGTGGTGCAATATTTATGCAAAGGAGAAAGCCAAATTAATTGATACAAAAAAAGCATCCCCAAAGATATTCAAAGAGAAATACGGGCAAAGGCATCCAGACATGGAAAATTTCACAATACAAAAAATAAGATCACAAAGAGGGAATGTAGAACAGAAGATTAGTAAAGCAGAAGTTAAAGAATAGAAGTTGAAGTTATGGAATACCTGCGAAGTGAAGGATTTACTGTAGAAAGTCTAATGCAGGCTATATCACAGCATGATGGAACGAGTCCCCCTAGAAAGGAAGAGCAGGTAACATCTGAAGAAATATGGAGATAGGAAACAGAAAAATATTTAATATGGTGCAATATTTATGCAAAGGAGAAAGCAAAACTAACCAATACACAAAATAGCAGCACCAAAGATATTGGAAGAGAAATACAGGCAAAAGCACCAGGATAATGAAAAATTTACAACAGAAAAAATAAGAAAACAAACAGGAAAAGCAGAAAAGAGGATTAGTAATGGAGAAGTTAAAGAAACAGAAAAGGAGGTTATGGATTACCTGTGAAGTGAAAGATTTAGTATAGAAAATTTAACTTTGACAACATCACAGCAAGATACAGCAATGGATCTCCAAATTAAGGAGAAACTAGTGGAGCGGGACACATCTGATCAGTTGCCGTATGAGGATACTTTGGAGCCTTCCAAAAGAAATAAATACAAAAGTTCAGTTGGAGTTGCACAGCAAGGGCAGGAATAGGAAACTGACAACCGTGACACAGTCAATGTTGTGGAGTGATGGGCCAGTGAGTTCCCATAGGAAAGAGCAACAGATGACACAAGATGAAACTAAACAAAAATATGGCATAGGAAGATGCTGTGGAACTTTGTATAGAATGCCTGCAGGAAATTGAGAACAAAGAATGTGCTCTCAGTTCAGAAGAAAATGATCTAAGAAAAGAGTTGCTTGATTTAACAGAGATGGACAGACATATTAAGATCAGTGAAAGAAACAGACTACAGAAAGTCAATAAAATCTGAAATGTCAGAAATCTGATAAACCAAATGAACACAGTTAATTAGGACTGTTCACAGAGATTCATGCGATATAACAGAAGCTAAATTAATAACAGATAAAGTCTTACTACAAAAACACAGGGCGGCAAGGGAAATGAAGGGGAGAAATCAAAAGCCATCATGGAAGCATCGAAAAGAGAAAACTATAAAGCAATTAAGACAAGAGGTGTCACTGTTAGAAGAGTATAGAAGAGGAAACAGATCAACAAAAATACTTAGAAAGACAGGTGTGATAAAAGCAATGTGCAGTATCTAAACAGATCAGGATCCATTGTGCACCATCGCAAATAATAAACTAAAAATATCAGCAAAGGAAGAAAAACTTAGAAGATATGCAGATAAATATTTTATTTATTTATTTACTTAACATCTGTTGGCCGGGAAAGTCCGACTAGGTTCCACAGATCCTGTTTTCAGCGGAGGCCCGGGGAGAAATGCTCCAGATGCATGTCTTTAGAATGTGGGAGGAAACCGGAGTACCCAGAGGAAACCCACGTGAACAAAGGGAGAACATGCAAACTCCACACAGAAGGCACCCCGGCCAAGAATCGATCCAGAGAACCTCTTGCTGTGAGGCGACAGCATTAACCGCTGCACCACTGCGCCGCCCTATATATATATATATATATATATATATAAATATAAAAGGAAAAGTATGAAATAAGCAATTTATTGATGACCCAAAATGTTTTATAGATAATTGGGAAGCAAGACAATAGGAATTGAACCACCAACAAAAAAAAGAAATAGATACATTTTGGAGAAATATCTATGAAGATCCTGTGAAACATAAAGATAAATGGATAATAGAAGTAAAAGAAAGAATAAGAAGTTCAAATGTACAGGATATGAAATTGGGTGAAGTAATAGTCATAGAGATTGACTCAAAGTTAAGAAAAGCTTCTAATTGGAAAACCCCAGGCCCAAATGCAGTACATAACTTCTGGCTATAAGTATTAACATCTTAACATGAAGATTTAGCCATGAGTAAGAACTACTTGTATGTGAACCCCAAACAGACACAAACCTGGTTAACAACAGGAAAAACAATGTTCCTACTTAACAGCGAACTTGCAAGCTCTCCTAAAAATTTTAGACCAATAACTTGCCTTCCAACGATGTATAACCTATACAATGGAATTGAGTTTACTGTCACCTAGAAGAAAAGTCAATAATGGCAACAGAACAAAAGGGTAACAAAATAAAGTCATATGGAACAAAGGATCATTTGTTGTTAAATAAAGTCATAATGAAAAACCTGCAAAAAGGGGAAGAATCCAAGTATGGCATGGATAGGTTACAAAAAAGCATTTGACATTATCCCACATTTGTGGATAAAAGAGTGCTTAAAATGTTTAAGAAACATCCTACACTGATCAATTACATTACAGCGATCATGAACCAGTGACAAACCACTCTGCAATTAAGCCATGATAAAGGACAAATTATTATTCCAGGGATAAAAATTCAAAGTGAGATATTCCAGAGTGACTCTATCACCGCTGCTCTTTCGTCTTGCCCTTAACTCATTAAGCTGTCTACTTAACAGAGTAGGTCATGCCTACAACTTGGCTCCCAGAAAACAACAAAGTGTAAAGACTTCTCATCTTTTTGTAGATAATTTAAAACTTTATAGTTCATCAGGTGAGGAACTGAAAGCACGACTGCAAACGATCAAAACTTTTTCAGATTATGTAAGAATGTCATTTGTTCTTGATAAATGTGCAAAAGCAACCTTTAAAGCAAGAAAACTGCAGCACCAGAAAAACATCAGATGGGACAGGAATGTGATATAAAAGAACTTGAGCAAGAGGGAGTGTATAAATATTTGGGAATTGATGAAGGATCAGCAATAAAACATGAATAAATGCAAATAAAATTTAGTAAGGAATATTTTAGAAGACTAAAATTAATACTGAAAACAGTGTTGGCATATAGGAACAAAGTCCAAGCTATAAACCAATTTGTTCTTCCTGTCATAACTTATAGTTTTGGAGTGACTGACTGAACCCAAAAGGTGTTGGATAGCTTGGAGAAGAAAACAAGGATGCTTCACACTCATCAAATGATTTATAAAAATCAGCCTCCTCAAAATTGATTACATCTACAGATCTGCAGTTGTGGTACTGCATACATATCTGCTGACCTCACAAGACCCAAATGTAGTGAAAGTTTTGAAACATGAGGAAGATAAGTCTAAGATGACTTCTCTGCTTAGTTTAGCAGAAGCATATAGGCAGTGGGAATGGAAATCAAACCAGAAGTAGATAAAAATCAGGCAGCAACTGAATGTGCCAAAAAACAAAAGAAAGAATATAAGGTGTTGTCATAAGGCATGCGTGCTCAAGTGCCAGTGTTTCAAGATAAAAAAATGCTGAACTGAATGGAAGAGAAGATTAACCCAACTGTATACTCATCAAAGCATGTTCCTTATGTTAGGGCTAAAGGTTTCTTTAGCAAAAGAGGCAGTTCCAAGTTGGATAAGGGTGCCAAAATGTGAGGCTCTAATTTTAGCTGGGATAACCACTTGCTATTTGACAGTCACTCTGTTCTCCAGCTGGGCAAGGCCTTCACGGAGAAGAATTCTGGTACTAGATGGGAAAGAATATTTCCTCAAAATAACCTTCGTCAGTGAAGTCATGGCCTTCACAGTGGAGAAGGCTACAGCCATAGTACTTGACAGCAATATAATCTATATGGCCTGAAACACTACATGGCCCACAATCTAGTACACTAGAGATGGGACTACCAAATGAAAAAAAAATATTCTAAAAGCTTCCAGCAGGCCTAATATGCTATTCCAATAGCACTGACAAATAATGGACAGCAAACCTGAATAAACCAAGCAACCAGCTGCTGAAAAAAAAAAAAAAAAAAAAAAAATCATTGCAGACATCTGATCATAAGTGAGGAATGCCAGACTGGACAGAGACATGTCAGTACAGCCCAAGTCAGATTCAGCATACCAATAGAATCCATTGAAGTAAACTACAAATTACTATCAACATGTGCACTGAAAATACCACAGACAGGCACTGCAGAGTTAGGATCTGCTTTAAGACAGAGATTTCTGAATCAGATCCATCCTTCCAATCCCAGCAATTCAATGCTGCTGTCTCCTGGCTGCCAACAGTATTGCACCCGTCATCTTCTGGCTGTAAGCATTTTCCCATAATTTTTACCCATTAAAGTGCACTTGTTTCACTCATCCTCCACTATCATTTCTTACAGGGTTTCCACATTTACACCACCTACTGCCAAGTGAATCACTTGTAACAAATTCATCCTGATGGGATTTTACTGCATGTTCAAACACACAAAGTCCTCTGACACAGTACACTGGCTCCCCTTCCATCTTCTTACAGGAATGAGCTCACCAGCCCCACCAGTAAAAACAGTAAGGGAATTTCACTGGGGCCCCGGCCAAATATCCACTATTCAGTATGATTACCACCTTGAGGCTCTGCTGAAAAGAGGCTGCAGGGCGAATGGGAGTAACCTGGTCAACAAAGAATAAATAAAATACAAATAATTCTAATTTTCCAACAGCTGAAGCTGATGCTCTCTCTAATATTCCAAATACTTAAGACTTTCAGTTGTCCAACTGATGCTTTCACATTCCATTTATATTTTTCTACCATCAACAGCTACTCATAACCACCCCCTCCCCAATCTAGATCATTATCCCATTTTTCTCTCTTACCTTTCCGCTGCTCTCTCTTCTCCATTTACCACTTCCCCATACCAATGTGCTTTTTATTACTCTCTCTACCCAGCCTGAAGGATCACATCTATTATGAGTGTGTATTCCCATTAGTTAGGAGCATTTCACTTGCAACAATTTGCTTGCATATTCCTTACATTCCTGTCAAAGTTTATTCTCTTGGTGGTTTAGCATTCAAATACCAGGGCTACATGCTACAGTCACACAAGCATTTTTATACATATCTTTCTTAAACCTCAACTAAAATAGTGACGCAGGTACACGTAAATTAACATAAAAGGAAACAAACCATACCAAGTTTTTCATAGAGTACACACATTTCCTTTTTATTATTCTTTCTGATAGATGTGTTCAATTCCTTCCTTGCTTCCTTCTGTCCCTTAAACAGCATTCCTCCTCTAATCAGCATTCTCCATGCATTGTTCCAACAGGTTCCATTTATGTCCATGTAATCTGCTCTTCCCTTTCCTAAGGACGTATCTCTAGTCTTTATCTCCTTTAAAATATTCAGTAAACCAGTTACAGTTGGTTTACATTTTGATTTCCACTTTCTACTAGCTGCTTTTCTGGCAACTGGTAACATTAACTTATTAAAGTCTTACTATGTCCCAGCTCAAAAGAATCATTTCCTAAACTACAAAAATTTGCTCCCCCAAAATTTCAGACAAAACACTCTGTAGGGAAATTTTAAAATCTGCCATCTCATTACATTCCTAAAACACATGTTCCCAATTACCTCTCTTTCCCATCCCAACTCCACAACATTTAATATCTACCCAAGTAAAAACTGATTAAAGTCTGCTTGGGGTATAAAAATATCTATGCAAAAATTCCATGCAAAAATCCTGAATCTTCTGTACTTTGTTGCATACTTGAAAGCCATACAGATATCTTTCCGTTGTTACTTGGCGAACTGCCTTTCCAGACTCTCTTCCAAATCATTTCCAGTCCCTACTGATTGATACCTATAGTTATCAAGCAATATTTTACATGTGCTACTAATGATCTCCTTTTTACTGCTGCTTCTGTTCTAGATTCGACCAGAAACTATCATAGTTGTAGCCCTTACTCTTTGCCTATATTCTGTTATCAGTCTATCAGTCCCTGGTATAAAAAAGCAGTCTCTAACCTTAAGTCCAAACTTCTGGTTTGCCTCATCCCTCCCTCTTAAATTTCCCTCCCTAGTTATTTGCTTCCAATAACTTGGTTCCCATACTAATTTTCTCCAGAAAATTCCAACTTCCTTTTGCCTATTTTCTGTATCTTTACTTGCAGTCACCCAAACTGGTAAAATCTGCTTTCCCCATTCTTAAGTTGGCTTAGTTCTTACAATAATTTTGCTACTTTATGAACATAATGTTCTGCATGGCTGTTGTTATTCAGATACAAGATGCCCTTTTCCCAACCACCAGAAAGCTCAGAGCTCAAACCTGTCCCTGGTTTGACAGTAAAATCAAACAAATAATAAGGCAAAAGAACTCAACCTGGAAAAACTGAAAACAGAACTCCATGAACAACGAGAGCACACTGTGTCAATGAACGTAATTTCGGTGAATGCAAAAACAGAGACTGCTGTTTGCAAAAATCACATTAGATGACAGTTAAGTTTCATTTTTTTGTCCACTGTTATGTAACCTTATATAAGTCCAGGGGGTGTGGGGGGTGCCAGAGGGCTTGCCCCACTGCAAAAACAAAAGTGATAAATTGTTAGTTGAAGGTGGTTTTAGCCAATGATTTTCATTTTTTTTCCATTCTCTGAAATTACCTTTGATGGCATGACATGAATCCACGAACAACAATCTACACTTAGAATATTACCTCTCAGAAAATCAACTAGAGTAGCCACAAATTCTGCAAAAGCCCCATATCTAAGGCAGAGGAAAGCAGCTATCTAAATACTCTTAAACTCTTCTGGAAAGGAATAAAAACCTTACAGGACAAATTACAACCCCCTCACTCAAACCAACAACAAAATGGCTCCTCCAAATTCCCAAATGATTACAAGAACAATCTTCTCTCCTCCATTAATGATAATACTAATTCCTTCTTACTCTGTCCCACAAGCATTTAGCCTAGTAATTTTCACAACAAAATGCAGTTTTGTTCCCTGGAATCCAATGCAAGTAGCTTTCAATTCCCCACAGTCTCAGTCAAGTATACCAAAAATCTACTATCAAAACTAAAATCCTTAGGAGTAGGAGCTAAATTTTCCAAACTTCACCCTACCTTTCTGAAACATGCTGCCAAACATCTATCACACACATACAATTTATCCCTTACTACAAGTAATGTGCCACCATCATTCAAACATGGTACAAGTGCCACCTCTTGCAAAAGTAGTCACCCTTTCAACTTATGTACTACTGTTCCATATCCAAATTGTGTCCCCTAACAAAAATATTTGAAAAACACTTTAATCATATTAACTATGACCTTCTCTATGATCAACAGCATGGATTCAGGAACTCACTAAGCACCACAACTGCCCTACTTACAACAACTGACATATATATAGCAACATAAATGAGGAACTTATTACAACTGGAATTTTTGTAGACTTAACTAGAACATTTGAAACTTAATTACGGCCTCCATTTAAACAAACTCAAAAGACTAAATTTTACTGATAACACACTAGCATGGTTCAGTAACCATCTTAAAGACAGGACATTCCAAATATACAATAATATAATTTCTGATGTTGCCACTATTAATACAGATGTTCAACGAGGCTCAGACCTTCTCCCTCTTCTTTACTTATTCTTTATCAAAGACCTAACACTAGACCCTTGACCTCGACACCTCACTATTACTATATACACAGACTATATACTTCTTGATGCAAACTAAACTCACCATGTCCTTTAAACTTACAATCACAATTTTCAGATATCTGTACGTGGTTTCAACAAAACAGACTACTAGTCAGTGTAGACAAAATAAATGTCACGCTTTCTCCAGTGTAAAGAAATTTTGATCCTTACCATGACTAATTATTACAGACACTAAAGGCAATACTATTCCAAACATAGATAAACAGATACATACATAGCAAAAACAAGACTGCCACCAGGACTTGGAGACAGTGTTTTGCTTTTAATTCTGGATCTATTTTGTGTAGGACAAGTGAGTTCTGAAGCTTTGGTAGGAGTCTTGTGTTTTTGCTTTTTACTTTTGATTTTGGGTGCTACCTTAGCTTTGGATATTATGGCTGAAGGACAAGATGTTACAGAACTTGATTATAATCCAGGTGGACTGCAACAAAGTATTATTCAAGTGAATCCTTTGATGAAGGCAATTAATTATGTTTGCAATCCATTGCTGGACTGCACCACTGATGAAGGTGAGACTGAAGCAGTTGCTATAGATTTGGCTGGTCTTAAAAAGAAGTTACTAGCTTTAGAAAAAGACTTGTTTAAGTTGAAACGAGCACAATTTGAAAAATTTCATATGGAGGTTTGCCTCCTGGAAGGCCTTGTTCCAAGAGGCCTTAGAATTTTAAAAATGCCTTTTTATGTGAACTGTGACAAGGAGCTACTTCTTGGCTGGCAGAAAGTGAATTTATCTACTAGTATCTCTTATATTAAACTGTTGATTTCAGCAGCAGAGAAAATGATACAGACATATACTCTGTCAGCTGAAACAAAATACGCTGAACTGCTTTCTCTTTTTGAAACTAATCTAGTGGATAAATATTTACATTTTAGATTAACACTATTTCAGCCTATGAGTGTAAGCTGACCAAACAAAAATTGAGGAAAACAGTCCTAGACGCTTGTGATTTTAAATATGGGCATATTTTTTCCTGGCCCAGGTTCTCATAAAGCAGAGGAGTGTCGAATGAGCCAAGAACAACCTCAGTGGAAGCTTCAGCTAATGATTCACAAGCTGCAACCATGACTGTCAATGAAAGCACGCCCAAGAGTGACGTCACAGCCGTTACAATGCTGACCAGCATTGAAGACACCTCCACTAGTTCAACGGCCACTGTTTCTTCAATAAATTTGCATTTTATAACTTCAAATGGGACAGGAGCTAGACAGAAGACATTTGAAGTTAAAGCAATGGTTCATCAGTCAGCTGAGAAAACAACGCCTTCTACAGGAACTGACTTGAACATTAAATTCCCTTTAGGGCAACGTCACCTGTCCTTTCCATTTCCTGTGACGGATTTAAAGAAAGACCAGCACCTAAGAGGAAGGAGCAGAAGTTGACAGAAAAGAAAGACAGACAACCAAATGACAAAATTTAAAATGGGTGGCGAAAGCCAAACACACTCTGGCTAGGCTTATAAATGCCCTAGGGCAGATAGCCTAGTATGAACCTATGAACCTATGAACAAACCAGGGGAATATAAAGAAGGCCTTCTTCAAGGAAGGCTAGTGTGGAATCTTCCTATGTTTTAAATGAAAATGAACTCAGTGTTTTACAAAAAGGACTCCTATATTCCTACAAGGTACTGCGATTTAACAGATGCTATTTTTGACAAGTGTTTTACTAGAAATGTGATGTTGAAATTGTTACATAATGAAACTAAAAATTTTATTAATACTAGTGTCAATATTTTTAGGAAGCCTAGTTTGTATGTATCACAGCTAAACCCTTTGTTAAATGCCTTTGAGCAACTTTGCATAGATGATTTTTTATAAGATAGCTGCTGAAAGTCATAATAGGAATAAACATGGGTTTAATTTAAGCAAGCAAGAACATCTTGCCTTGAAACATCTGCAAAAGAATAAAGACATTGTTATAAGACCTGCTGATAAAGGTGGACCTATTGTAGTGTTGAATACAGTTGCATACAATAGAATAAAGCATGAAATGTTGAATGACAACAAATATTATGTGCAAATTAAAGTTTATCAAGTTAAACAGATGTTCAGTAAGGTAGTCACTAAATTAAAGGAGATATGGCAGAATGGATTGATTAGTAAGAATATGCTAGATTATTCTGTTGTTGACCATCCCACCTCCACGGTTATACAAGGGTTACCTAAAATTCATAAAAGTGTAAGGTGTCCCCCTATGCGCCCGTTAGTATCTGGAAGGAATTGGAGCACAGAACCAGTCTCAATATACTTAGAGAAATTCTTGAGACCTAAGATTAATAACATACAGCACATTCTGAGATATACAGAACATTTTCTGACTGATTTGTTCAAGAATACACGAGACTTTGAAGTGGTAGAGAAGACATATATGGTAACCCTTGATGTGATGTCTTTATTTACAGCGATACCGAATGATGTAGGAATAGACAGCATCTGTACTTTTTTAAGGGAGAGGTTCATGGTTGATTTACATACCATAGAGCAAGTTAGTCAGCTTTTAAGCATTGTGTTAGAGAACAATGTCTGTTTTTGGGGAGATGATTATTGGCAGTCTAATGGCATAGCTATGGGCACCTCATGTACCAATAGCTATGCCAATGCCGTAATGGCAGTTTGGGAAACCAAGTTTATATTGAATGGTCCCTATGCAGACAGAGTTTATTTTTTGAGTAGGTTTGTAGATGATCTCTTCATTTTGTGGAGAGGAAATACTGAAGGAGGTTGTACAATACATTACTCAAACCTCTACATTTCTGAAGTTTACACATACATATTCTATGAAAACAGTAAATTTCTTAGACATAAGTGTTGAAAAGAAAAATTATGGCACTATGGTCACTCATCTGCACAATAAAGAATACCACGTAAACCATTTATTAGCTAAAGATAGTATATGCACCCCCCCATATATTTTTCGAAATGTCATTCAGAACCAGTTTTATAGAGCTTCAAAACTGAATGTGGATGAAGATTTTGTTCATCAACTTGAGCAAACTAGCAGTGATTTATTAGAAAGGGGGTATCATATTAATGATATACAAAGCAGCATTAAGGAAGTGAGTAAACAGAGATGTTTATAGGTTCATAGTTAAGTACTAGGCTATCGGCCCGAGGGCATCTATAAGCCTAGGCAGAATGTGCTGGCTTTCGCTGCCCCCTTAGATTAGTTCCCTGTGCCTCGGTCCAGCAGAGCCATTAGCTACCTGTGCCTCTATCCAGCAGAGCCACTGCAGTGATCCCTGGGGTCAGTTTTCTGCTTCCCATCTACTTGTCAAGGTTTCTCTTGAAGAGTGTTAGTGAGGGGCTCTTCCCAATGTAGACTGGAATCCTGTTTCAAAGCATGTGGAGTCTCTGGGACAGGACTCTATCCCTCCAGCAAGTCATATTTATTGTTGTGGTGAGGTTTAGATCCCTAAAGCATGTGGCTCTTGGGATTTGTTTTTTTTTTTTTTTTAGGTGGAGCATGTCCATCAACTCTGGTTTTGACATGGCCTTGTATGTCAGGCAGAGATCACCTCTGAGTAAGCGGTATGGAACAGAGTACAGCTGGAGTTTCTTCAGACGGCTGCATAGGGCATATGTTTGAGGCCAGTAATCCTCTTGGTGAGGTACTTCTGTGGTCTTTCCAGCTATTGCAGATGTCTTGTAAGGTACATCCCAAATGGGGCATTGTACTCTATGATTAGTCTGAGTGATGAGTAGAGGGGCACAATAAACCCTTTTGTGATTAGATGGGGCCACATAGAAGGATTTTCTAACGACCTTGGCAATATGATTATCAAAGGAGAGATTACTATCTACTTGGGTCCCCAGATCCCTTATTATATTTTCTGTATTTAGGGGACTACCACGTATGTGGTAGTTCGCGGGTACTTTGTTTTTTCCAAAGGGGATGACTATGCACTTTTTGGCATTTAGCTTGAGGCCATGATTTTGACACCAGGTATCCATCTCAGTGAGACCCTTCTGGAGGATGTCTGTATCAGCTGGAGAGTCAATTATGGCCCCCAGTTTGCAGTCGTCTGCGAACTTGGTCAGCCATAGCCCTCCTGTGCTTGCCTGAACCTCTGAGAAGTATATATCGAACAGGAGGGGTCCCAGGACTGAGCTCTGGGGGACGCCACTTGTGGTTAGAGTCGGACCTACAGCCTGCAACTCTCAATGTGTGGGTACTATCCGTGAGCCAATTGGCAACCCATCTCATGATCTAGGGGTTTATGTTCAGGCTGGTGAGCTTGTCTATAATACCAGAATGGGGAATGGTGTCGAAAGCCTTTGTGAGGTATAGGTAGGCTGTGTGGACCTTCTTTCCCTCGTCTAAAGCCTTGGTAACTGTCTTCAAAGAAGTCCACCAGGTTTAGGAGGCATGATCTGCCCTTAACAAAGCCAGACTGGGTAAGGTCCAATGTTTGAAGGTTCCCAATGTCTCTGTTAATGAATTCCATGATGATGCACTCCATAGCCTTGCAGACCAGGCTAGTCGGGCTTATTGGACGATAGTTCCCGGGGTCCGTTGTGGCTCCACCTTTGTGGAGCAGGATAACTGTTGCTGTGCGCCACTCTATGGGTATGTAGCCTGTAGAGAGGCTGAGCTTGAACAGTGTGTTTAGGTGAGAGGTAAGTTAATTTTGGAGCTTGTGTAAGACACAGCCTGGGACACCATCTGGTCCCATTGAAGCTGTATTTTTGGCTTTGGATAGGGCTATTTTAACCTGTGTGTCAGTGATTGCCGAGGCACAACATTCTTCTGGTATGGTTATGGGCCCTTTATGGGGTGAGGGGGGTTTGCACTAAACCTGTCTGCCAGAACGTTGGCAATATCAGTTGGTTCAGTGTATTTTGTGCCATTCTGCACTAACTTAGAGCAGATCTGAGAGTTTCCACTTAGGTTCTCAACATAGCTAAAGAACGTTTTGTGGTTATCTTTGGAGTCCTTGGTAATTTTTCTTTTGAAGCTGGCCTTGGATGATTTTATGAGGTATCATAGTTTCTTGCTGATACTGATCACGGATGTCTTTCCTTCTTGGGATTTTACTCCTTCCTTCACTAGTTTCCTCCTTCTATTGTATAGCTTGTTTATGGCAGGGGTCCACCAGACTGGTTTCCTTTTCTTGGAGGAGTGAGTCTTGGTTTTGCTTGCGATAGCACAATCCATGCATTCTCGCAGGTGTTCATAGAGTGCCTTTGTAAGGGATTCAGCAGCTTGGACAGCATTGTCCTTTAGCATGGGGTCTGTGAACCTTTCCACCTTGGTCTTAAGTAACGTGAAGTTTGCTTTTGAAAAGTGTTTCACGGTGGTTTCCTTGATTGGGGGTGGGGCAGAATGTGAATATCCAGAGTGATTAGGTCTATGGTCTGATCTAATCAGCGAGGGTTTGACCTCCAGTGTAGAACACCTGTCGCCCATGTTGGTGATGACCAGGTCCAATATGCTGTCACTTCTGGTGGGGGTGTTGACCAGTTGATCCAGAGCGTTCAAGTTTATAAATTCTAGGAAGCGTTGGGCAAGGGAGTTAGTACTTGAGTAGTTCTCTCAGTTAATGTTTGGGTAATTGAAATCACCCAATATTAGGGCATTTGGTAGGACCTTCATATTTTCCAGTGTTTCCAGAAACGCGGAATGGAGGTCCTGGGTCATGGTGGGTAATCTGTAGGAAGCTACAATTTGAATTGCAGTTTTGCCCGTTGTTAGTTGCACATGGATGATCTCTGAGGCATTGTGCTGTGCCACTAACCTGGAGGTGTGGGTATCCTTGATGAATAAGGATACACCCCCACCTTTTGTGTTTCGGTCCGGGTTCTGTGGCCGAAAAGTATGGTACGAGTTATAGCCTGGTAGTGCTGGGGTGCTCTCTGCAGCCTTAAACCAGGTTTCTGTTACTGCACAGATATCGATGTTCTCCATACTGAGGAGTGCCTCGAGTGCATGCATTTTGAGGTTTAGACTTCTGGCCTTGAGGAGCATTACCCTCAGTTTTTGGTTACTTGTGCTATTTATGGTGGTGGGTTTGTCTTTTGAGCCTTGCCTAAAAACGGCACTATGGGGGCGGCAAAAGCCTTGGCCAGTATTCGAAAGCCTAAGGGTGACAGGTGCAAGCCATCTCTTGAGAAGCAACGTGGCTTATCGAGCATGTCATCCCAGGTGGACAGATACTGGATCCCCTTTGAATGATACCAGAAACTTAGCCAATTGTTGAAATTGATCATTTTTTTCTTTATACTGTGGCATCATTCTTGGTGAGGGCAGGATGCTAGGTCAGGGTCATACCATCCTGGGCTATGTGATCAGAGAGCTCTTCCATGTCTCTCTTCATGTAGTCCAGGGAGTTGCATCTCAGGTCATTCACACCAACATGGACAATGACAGAGTCGTATTTGTACTTGTTCTGGAGTGACCTGAGTGCTTGTGTTATGTGGCGGATCATGGCGCCCGACAGGCAGCTAACTGTAACCTTCTCCTTGTCCAACCAAGTTAGTGGGACATCAGTGTGCCTGACTATAGAGTCACCCATTACTAGTGTGTTAGGTATGTTATTTTGCCTTAAGGGCTGTGATTGTGTGGCACACTGGATTATGTGAAGTATGTGTTTCATAGTTTGTGACTGGGTGTGGAGGTTGCTTGGGTGTCTGCTTTGGAGGTCTCTGTTACTTTTGCATATGTTTACTTAGAGCCTTCAAGTATGTTTTTGTGCATTTATGTGTATTATTTGCTGGTGTTGGTTTAGTAGGTCTATGTGAGACTGGTGGTGTGTTGTAAGTATTTTCCTTCTCCTCTTAACTGTTCATTCCAGTCTTGGGTTGAGGGAGCTTTGTCTCCAGTTTGGCTGTATAATTGCATCTCTCACATATATTAGTGTTTGTTGGTAGGAGGAGAGGGCTGTCTGTGTATATGAGGCAGTTGTAACATTGCCTCAAAATGCCCAGATTCACCAGATGGACTGGAGAGTACACCTGAAACTGTCCTTTGGACATGCCTGAATAGATAAAGTGAGCTGTTTTACTGATTAGCTAGTAGGGGACGAATAGAAAGCCTTGTCCTTCTGGAAAGTATAGGGGGTCTATTGCTAGGGTTAATTAGTGCTTGCTATGAGTTTTGAGCAAGTGCTGGGCTGTGAAATGAATGGTTTGTGTGCTTAAATTGAAAGTTTGTCTAGTTCCAAGGGAAAAATTGAAGAACAAACTTTGTGGAGCCGGGAATAGTTTAACCCTAGCTAACTGGCACTGCCCAGCGTGCAAAACCATGGAAATGCGGTTTTTATAGCAGGGAAATGAAAGAGATAGAAATTAGCCCAAAATGGCAAATAAACTACTAACGTCTGGGCTACAGCAAACAAGGCACACAAATTTCAGCAAGAAACATATCAAATAAGCAGGCACAATAAGCCTTTAACCAGAAATTCCCAGCTCAGAAGGGCAGAATCTAGCCTCTCCTCCCACAAGAGTGCAGACTCCAAACCTTCTTAATGTAAAATAACTGGCCTGAAGCCCAAGTGCTTAAACAAGAACTAATGCGCTTTTAGAATAACAGACACTGAACCTCACTGAGCCTTCAGTCAGCAATTCCCAACTTAGAAGGATGTAAGCTACCTGTCCTGCCACAACAGTGCAGTCCACAAACCTTCTTAATGTAAAACAACTGGTTTGAAGCCCAAGTGCTTAAAGTAAAAGGCTTAGAATAACAGTTACAATTTAATCAGGCTACTACAAAGCAGTAATAAATGCAGCAGAATAAACACAATTGAGTACTTTTAAGAACGGCAAAAGCAAAATAAGGTAATAAAGTAGGAAGAAACACAAATGCAGTAAAAGCAGATAAATGCTAATTTTTTTTTTAATATAACAATAGAAAACAAGCAAACTGATTTGAACAAATTACCCAATTAACCGGTAAAAAACCACAGAATTGAGCCCTGTTCCAGCAGTCTTCAATCAGACAAGCTCAGGGTCTAAGTGGGTATGCCTACTCAAATGTTCTCTCTGTATTAGGCAGGATGAGCTAATGAGACTAGACTAGAATAAAGCTGGGATAGGGCTGAACAGATGGGAATGGTAGGAGTGTCTGAAATCAAAATACAAACGCTCTGTACTAGGTTGAGTGAGCAAATGAGATGGGCCCAGGAGGGGTGTTCAAGCAAACATTTACAGGAGGGGCGTTCAATTCCAAAGTCACCAAGATTAATACTACTACAAGAACAGGGAGGGTGGGTGGGGAAAAAACTAACTGCAGACAGGGAGAGAACAGAGAGAGAAAGAGCGCTAAGAATTTTCAGGAAACAAATAAATAAGCAGATAAATACAGTACTATTTTAACACAATATTCACTGAAACAATAACCAGAAAAAATAAAATTCAGTACTATCTTATAACACTGCAAGTTTGTACTTATCTCAGCTTGTAATAAAGTTGATGTAGGGTATGCAAAAGCTAACCAAACAACTCCAGTATGCAACTATTCAGCAGAAATAATTTCAGAGATAAGGGACTAAGACTTTAAGGCACAGAGAATCCCTCTAGGCTAAGACTTCTACACCAAATAACAATGAAGTGTGAAGAATAAACTAACTGCAGACAGGGAGAGAAGAGAGAGAGCTCAGAACTTTCAGTAATCTGCAGTACTATTTTTAACACAATACTCAACGAAACAGTAAACAGAAAAAATAAAATTCAGTACTATCTTATAACACTGAAAGTTTGTACATATCTCAGCTTGTAATAAAGTTGATGTAGGGTATGCTAAAGCTAACCAAACAGCTCCAGTATGCAACTATTCAGCAGAAAAAAAGCTAAACCATATTTCTCTAGGAATGAAGACTTTAGAGTAGTACACAGTGATGGGCAGAAAGATAATATTAAAAAAATAAACTAGAAAATCATTATACCACTCTAAAGATGCATGGATGTATAAGAATGTGATAGAGAAACACTGGAATATAGTGAGACTAGACAAGAGCATTAGTAGTCCAATAGATGTGAAACTCAGGTATTCACTGAAGAAATTACAGTTGTGTACACTTACCATAAATGTAGATGTTCGAGTGTATTCACTGTTGCAGTCATCACACCTCTGCCAGCAGGTAGCCCTCAGTCGGCCCGAATACCAGAGACTTAGTATTTCTGCCTCGGTTGGTGTCGCTTCAGGATTGACGTCAGGTCGTCAGGGGTATAAAAACAGGCAGCTGACGCCATTACATCAGTTTTTCTTGCACCAAATGTCAGGACACCCCCCCCCCCTCCCAAATAGGGAGCTAAGTTATGGTGGAAAAAAGCCCTCAGTAAAAAGTAAATATCAATAGCCCTGTAAGGGGTGAGTAAGATAAACAGAGAAGGACAGAGAGAAAGAGAGAGACAAGGGGGTTGGAGGGTGGGAAACCAGGACTGCAACAGTGAATACACTCAAACATCTACATTTATGGTAAGTGTAGACAACTGCATTAAGTTCTTCGTGTTTCACTGTTGCAGTCATCACACTTGGGTTGATTCCCAAAGCTGAAGAATGGGTGGATGCAGTCAAGAAGAGTTGGGGTTGGCTAGTATGCCCTGCAGGGCTGCTGTTGCAAAATCTGCCCTGGATTTGGAAAAGATAGGCAGGTGGTAATGCTTGGTGAGGGTGTGAACAGGACTCCAAGTAGCAGCTTCCAGAATGTCCCTGGTAGGGACTCCTCTGAGAAAAGCTGTACAGGTTGAAGTTGCCCTAGTGGAATGCGTTCTGACCCCCTGAGGGGGTGGTTTTCCATGGTGTTTGCAACAGAAATGGATACAGTGCGCTATCCATTTGGAGATGGCCTGTTTTGATATGGCCTTGCCCTCTGCCCCTGGTGCAAAGCTGACTAGTAACTGGTCAGATTTCCTGAAGGGCTTAGTCCTATCAAGGCAGAATCTGAGCTGTCTGTGCAGTCTAAAGAGTGTAGGATCCTTTCCCCCTTATTTTGAGGATTAGGGAAAAAGGTGGGCAAATGGATAGATTGGTTGAGAGCCACACTGGACACCACTTTAGGCATAAAAGTCGGGTTAGTCCTGAGGGAGACCCTGTCAGCATGAAAAATAATGAAGGGTTCCAAGGCTATAAATGCTTGTAGCTCTGACACTCTTCTAGCTGAAGTGATGGCCAGAAGCAAGGCTGTTTTCCAAGAGAGGAATTTTAACTCTGCTGACGCTGCAGGCTCAAAGGGGGGTAGTGTGAGCTTTTCCAGCACAAAGTTAAGGTCCCAAGTAGGGGTGGGGGCTCTTCTTGGTGGTCTTCAAGTTGTTAGGCCCTCTCAAGAACTGTTTGATGAGAGGGTGAGAGAAGAGAGGTGGCTCACTGCTGTAATGAGCAGAAATGGCAGAGCAATGGATCTTAATGGAAGAGAAGGATGGACCTCTGTGGAGTAGGTCATCTAGGTAATCCAGGATGAGAGGTAAGGCGGGCTGTGCTGTATCTGCTCCTTTAGAGTGAAACCAGGAACAATACCTTTTCCACTTATCAGCATAGGATTTCTTTGTACTGGGTCTTCTGGCTTCACAAATGACATCCAGCACCTGCTTGCTTAGGCTGGCCACTGGAGGAGAATTCAAGGAATTAGCCAGGCTGCAAGGTTCAGGGTCAGCAGTTGCGGATGCAAGATCTGTCCCTCCTGCTGAGTGAGGAGGGTTGGGATCTGGGATAGGTGCCATGGTGATACCGATGACAGACTGCGCAGTAGTGGGTACCAGTGTTGGCATTGCCAGTCTGGGGCAATCAGGATTGCCCTTGGTTTTACCTGCCTTATCTTGATAAGTACTCTTGTAAGGAGAGGCAGAGAGGGAAATGCATACATTGAGAGGTTTATCCACTAGAAAGATAGGGCATCTACTTTCCAGGCCTTGCTGTGAGGTACCCTGGTGCAGAATTTGCTGAGCTGGTGATTGTAGGAGGAGGCAAATAGGTCCACCTTCGGGGCACCCCATTTCTGAGTTAGAAGGCTGAAGGTGTTGAGGTCTAATTGCCACTCACGTGGGTCTAGGAGATTTCTGCTTAAGTCATCTGCCAGAGAGTTTTGTTTGCCTGGCAGGAATTGAGCTTGCAGGTGAATCTGCATAGCCAAGGCTGTGTCCCACAGGTTCATGACTAGCCTGCAGAGGGGATAAGAGTGGGTTGCCCTCTGCTTGATGATGTATCATATCACTGTGGTTGTGTCGGTTTTTATTAGAAAGGCCCTGGCGACAGTAGGGATCCAAAAGCTGTCATAGCGTGCTGAACAGCTAGCATCTCTTTTTGGTTGATGTGCAGATGAATTTGGTTTGGGCTCCAGTGGCCCTGAATGCACCTACTGTCCAGATGTGGTTAGGGTCTGGGGGGCATGGGGTTGTGTAAAGGGAAGTCCCTTGTTGTGGTTGCATGCTGCTGCCCACCAAAGACACTCTGTCCTGAGACAAGGTATGATAGTTTACAGGTCCTGAGAATGTTGGCACCAAAGACTTTTTAAGTACCACTGACGTTTCCTCATATGCAGTCTGGCATATGGAATTAGTAGAATGCAGGAGGCCATGAACTCTAGAGCCTGCAGGATTTTCCTTGCAGATACCTGGGTACTGGTGGCCATTTGAACGAAGTAGCTTGTCAGATAGGCTTGTTTTTCTGGAGTTAGGAATGCCATCTGGGATGCTTGCTCTCAGGAATACAATCTTTTGACTGGGGACTAGTTTTGATTTCTTTTCGTTGATAGTGTACCCTAGGGAGGTTAGTAGGTCCTTTACAAATGTCAGGTGCTGCAACAGCTTTTCCTGACTGTCTGCCTGCCTGAATCAGGCAATCATCCAAGTAAGGGTACATTTGAATTTTTCTCTGCAATAGGCAATGGCTGGAGCCAGGCATTTTGTGAAGACTCTGGGAGCGGTGGATAAGCCACAGGGAAGTGCAGAGAACTGATAATGCATAGATCCTGTCCTGAAACGTAGATATTTCCTGCATGAGTCCCTAACAGGGATCTGCAGATAGGCTTCCTTTAGGACTATGGTGGCTAACCAGGCATCTTTGGTCAGCATAGGGAGAAGCTGCTTTAGGGTGAGCATTTTGAATTTTGGTATCACCAGGAAGGTGTTTAGAATAGATAGATCTAAGACTGGGTGTCAGGTGCCCTCTTTTCTGGGTACCAGGAAAAGTCTGGAATAAAAACCTTGGCCTACCTGTTCTGCAGGAACAGGCTGAAATGCCTGGAGAGCAGGGATTGAACTTGGTTTTGTGCATCTGCCCACTGGTTTGGAGGAAGGTCTGGGAGCCCTTTTGGGGTTGGCAGCATGTGGAAATAGAATTTGTACCCCTGGGATACTATGTTGAGGACCAATCGACCGTTGGTGATGGAGGTCCAGTTTTTTGTATGGCGGGCAAGTTTCTCTCCTAGGAGCATGAGCAATTGGGCAGAGGTGAGGAGTGGAGCTGAGAAGTCATTGTGAATTCTTTCCGTAAGGGGGTGTCTTAGCACTCCTTGTTTCAGAAGTGGAGGTACTCCATTGCTTAGATTTCTGCATACCCTGAGACTGTAATCTGGGGGGTCTGTTTCCCCTGGGTCTAGTTTGAGATGGCCTTGAGGGAGCTGGAAAGGACCAATGTTTCGAGGGGCAATGCCTACTGAATCTTGGAGGCTGCACTTCCAAAAAATCTTTGACTGTCTGCATAGACTTAGCCTTTCCTTCCATCTTTTTTAAAACCTCTTCTGCTTTGGTGCCAGATTGTCCTTGTTTAAAGGAGCATACAGTAATTTTGATTTGACATGGTCTAGCAAGGTCTGCTCCTCAAGCCAAGCATGCCTTCTAAGTACAGAACCTATGACTGCTGCCCTGCAAGATGCTTCTAGGGCATCAGATCCACATTGCAGGGTATGTTTGCTGACTTGGCTTGCAGAATGCATAAGCTCCTGTAAGTCTTTATTTTCTGCACAGTCAGGAAAGGTAGATATTTTTTGCTTAATAAGTTCCAAAGTATGTTGCTGGTATTTCAGCATGTGGAACTGACAATTCAATGCTCTAATGGCAAGAGTTGCAGAGGTGTATACTTTTTTACCCAATCAGTCTAAAGCTCGGGAATCCTTATCCGAAGGGGTGGGATTCTTAGCTGTAGTTGCTTTTATTCCTTTAGGTCCTTAAGAGATGACCTCTGTATCAGCAGTACGATTTTTTAAAAGAAATTTGTGAGAGTCAGGGACTCTATAGTACCTGTCTGGTTTCCTTGGAGCAGGGGGTAAAGTATCAGGAGTTAAACTGGATTCCATAAATACATCATCGACAACATCCAGAACAGGAGGGATAGCCAAGGGTCTGTGCTATGGTAAATCTAAAAATTCCCTGAGTCTTTTTTTGGACTGAGGATAATCCTGGCATTTCCAGTGGAAATGATCTCTGAAGGTATGCAAGGTTTCACCAAAAGAAAAATCTTCTGGAGGGGAAGCAGAAGGAATGGATTCCTCTGCATCTGAATCCTCATAAGCAGATAAAGGCATGTCTTCATATTCATAAACCTCAGAGTCATTGGACTCGATCAGTTAAAGCTGCTGGGGACAGGTCTCTCTTTCTTTTAGCAGGGGAAGGCTGGCTTCCCCTAATCAACATGATCAGGTCTTCTGCCATTTTAAGCATTTGAGATTGTGGCAAGGAAGCAGGCGCTTGAGTTTGGGTCTTCGTTTTTTTAGGCGTAGCTCGTACTCTTTGCCTTAGAAACTCAGTAGTTTTAGAAAGAACTGAAGACGCGAAAGAAGTTGTCAGTTTGTGCTCAATATCAGTAATGCGAATAAATTCCTCAGAAGACAGCGGCTCCAGACCTATCCATGGTAGAGACATCCACAGGTTCCATAGTCAAAGAAGAGTCCCGCGGCATACTGGACTCTGAATGGGTCTCGGTAGCGACCTGCAAATCCATCAAAGCGGGCATCAGGGGCTGCGAAAGTGCCTCACTGAGTACCGGCGAATTGACTAGTTTAACGGAAATGTTGTCGGCAGTTTTGAACCGGTGTGGTCTGTCTCTGTCTTTATCCTTGCGTTTTTTTGGAAGATTGGTAGTCGGATGGCTTACCGAAGCCATTTTGGAATATGGAGATCGAGAACGAAACTATTTAGCTACAATAAGGGCCCAATAACAAATAGTTTGGGTGTTGAACAAAGCACAAAACCAACAGCGAGGTACAGCGTGGTCTGGGTCTAAACAGGTGATGCAGTAAGAATGGAAATCTCAGTGTGGTATTTGCTTTCCACAGGCAAGACAATTGTTAACTTTTTCTGACATAGGTTAGAGCAAGAAAAAAGGATCCCCAACGGGGCGCTTGGCTTTAGAAGACTTTGGGATGATTCAATTTCAGAAACGAAAACTCAGATAGCGGCCGACTTGTACCTACAATAAATGTAGATGTTCGAGTGCTAATACAGCTGCAGTCATAACAGATGGGTTCTCCTGCCGTCAGGCGGGTCCTCGGTCGGCCGAATTCCAAAGTCTAGGTCCGGCGTCGGTTGTCGTCGCTTCTTCCCTGATGTCAGTGCGACAGGGGTATAAAAGAACCAGCCAACCCCATTTTCTTCAGTTTTTCTTGCCCCAGATGTCAGGTGCCCCCAGAAGGAAGGCAATACATACATTTGTGTAATAAAACAATGCAAAATAATCAAAATACAGTAGTTGCAAGCAAATACACCATAAATGAATACCCCAATCAGGATGTATGAGGAGGTGTTAGCCAATAGGCCTGTCCCAAGAGGGGAAGGAGGGAGGGAAACCTGGACTGCAGCTGTATTAGCACTCGAACATCTACATTTATGGTAGGTACAAAACTGTACTATGTTCATCGTGCATACAGCTGCAGTCATAACAGATGGGTAGAATCCCAAAGCTAAGAAAGGGGTGGTAGGCACTAGGTGGAACTAGGAGGAGCCAGGATGCCCTGCAAGACTGCAGTGGCAAAGCCTGCTCTGGTTTTGTAGTATAATGGTAAGTGGTAGTGCTTGGAGAAGGTATGCACAGAACTCCAAGTGGCTGCTTCCAAAATATCTTTGGTAGGAACTCCTCTGAGGAAAGCTGCAGAGGTAGCTGTGGCCCTTGTGGAGTGAGATCTGATGCCTGTAGGTACAGTTTTGCCATGAAAAGAATAGCAAAAACGTATGCAGTGGGCTATCCATTTTGAGATTGTCTGTTTGGAAATTGGCTTTCCTTGAGCTCCTACCGCATAGGACACAAAGAGCTGCTCTGATTTTCTGAAAGGCTTTGTTCTGTCCAAATAATAATGCAGTTGTCTGTGGATGTCCACGGAATGTAGTAATCTCTCCCCTTTGTTTTGAGGATTAAGATAAAAGGTAGGTAAGTGTATGGCCTGATTCAAAGCTACACTGGATACCACTTTAGGCATAAAGGACGGGTTGGTTCGTAAGGAAACTCTGTCCTGATGGAAGATGATAAAAGGCTGCACAGCCATGTGAGCTTGTAGTTCTGAAACTCTACGAGCTGAGGTAATAGCCAGAAGGAAAGCTGTTTTCCAGGACAAATATTGCAAATCTGATGAGGCAGCTGGCTCAAAGGGAGGCAAGGTCAGTTTTTCCAGGATGAAATTGAGATCCCAAGCAGGTATTGGTTGCTTCCTTGGGGGTCTTAGATTCTCTGCCCCTCTGAGGAACTGTCTTAAGAGAGAGTGAGAGAATAAGGGAGGATCAGTGTTGTATTCTGCAGAAATGGCTGAGGCATGGATTTTGATGGAGGAGAATGAAAGTCCACTGCTTAGCAGCTCAGCTAGATACTGTAGTATTTGAGGTAAATTCAGTTTTCTGGGATCCTGGCCCTTTTTCACATTCCAGACACAAAATCATTTCCATTTTGCGGAGTAAGCTTTTCTAATTGATGGCCTTCTGGCCTCCAAAATGACATCCTGCACCTCCTTGGAGAGTAGGGTCTGTTATGATGCTAAGGAATCTTACATGCGGCTAGATTGAGTGTTTTTAGCTGGCTTTGAAGAGTTCTGAAGCTGTGCTGAGTCAGGAGAAGAGGCATTAGAGGCAGGGTCCATGGTGGGGAATGCATCAGGCTCCTCAGGAGTGGGTACCAGTGTTGTCTTGGCCAGTCTGGAGCAATGAGAATCATCTTTGGTCTGTCTGCTCTGGTTTTCAGTAGAACTTTGGGCAGCAGAGGAAGAGGTGGGAAGGCATAAACTGTCATCGATGTCCAACTGAAAGAGAGCGCGTCCACTCTCCAGGCCTTTGGATGAAAAATCCTTGAGCAGAATTTTGTCAATTGGTGATTTTTGTGGGAGGCAAAGAGATCTATGTCTGACCTTCCCCATGCTTGGATTATTTCTGTAAAAACTTTTGGATGCAACTTCCATTCGTGTGGATCTGTGATATTTCTGCTTAGGTTGTCTGCCAGCGTGTTTTTCTTGCCTGGCAGGTACTGTGCTTGTAGTTCGATTTGTAAGTCCATGGCCCTGTTCCAAAGTGACATGGCCAGTCTGCATAGGGGGTATGAATGCGTTCCTCCCTGCTTGTTTATGTACCACATAACTGTGGTGTTGTCCGTTCTTATCAATAGTTGACCTGGTTGCAGAAGGTCTTTGAAAGCTATAATAGCATTTATTACTGCTAGCATTTCCTTTTGATTGATGTGAAGGTGCTTTTCTTATTGGGACCATTTGCCCTGAATGCACCGATCTGTCATGTGCGCCCCCCAGGCGTAGTCCGAGGCGTCTGTTGTGATGACTTGATTTGCTTGAGGCTTGCTGAATGGAAGACCTGCGTTTGTTTGGCATGCTTGAGCCCACCACAGAAATTCCTTTTGTAGACATGGAATTAGTGGTATTATTGTTTCCAAACTGTGGCTGTGTTGAGACCATAGGTTTTTCAGGTACCATTGAAGTTTCCTCATATGCAGCTTAGCACATGGGATTAGTAAGATGCAAGATGCCATGAATCCCAGAGCCTGCAGTATTTTCTTGCAGTCAGCCTGGTGCAATTTGCTAGTGCTCTGAAGTATTGAGTTAGTTGCCCCTGCTTCTCTGGCATGAGGTAGGCCATCTGGGTGTTTGTGTCCAAGTTGGCACCCAGGAAAATTATCTTCTGAGAGGGTATTAGCCTTGATTTCTTTTTGTTGACTGTGTATCCCAGAGAGTTCAACAACCTTATTACGTAAGCCAGATGTTTCAGAAGTATGTGCTTGCTGTCTGCTTGGATCAGGCAGTCGTCCAAATAGGGGTATATTTGTATCCCTTGAAGTCTGCAGTAGGCAATTACTGATGCCAGGCATTTTGTGAATACTCTGGGCACAGTAGATAAGCCAAAGGGCAATGCAGAGAATTGATAATGGGTTGAACCTGCAAGAAATCTGAGGTATCTTCTGCAATTTTGTCTGATTGGGACATGCAGGTATGCCTCCTTGAGGTCCAATGTTACCAGCCAAGACTCCTTGCCCAGCATGGGAAGAAGCTGCTGTAGAGTGAGCATCTTGAATTTTTGTACGAGTAGAAATGTGTTTAGGATGGATAGGTCCAAAATAGGTCTCCAATCTTTTCCCTTCCTTGGTACCAGGAATAGTCTGGAATAAAAACCTTGACCTTGTTCGTGCGTAGGTACCTCTTGAATCGCTTTCATGTCTATGAGATCTGTAATTTGCTTTTGTGCCTCTGCCCTTTGATTGTGTGGCAGGTTCGGCATGCCTCTCATTTTTGGAAGGGTGTGAAAATGGAATCTGTAACCTCTGTTTATAATGTCCAGGAACCATTTGTCTTTTGTGACAATATGCCAATTTTTTGAAAATAATGCCAGTTTTCCTCCTAAGGGGGCTGCCATTTGAGTCTTGCTTGGCATGCAAAGGGAAAAGTCATTGGGTTTGCTTTCTGAATGATTGCGAGTTATCCTCACCACCTCTTTGTGTAGGAGCTTGCCATTGTCTGCCTCTAAACGATCCTTGGGATTGTCCTCTGCCCCTCGGGTGCCTGTATCTACCTCTTTGGGGTCTGTCCGTGGCTGGAAAGGACCAGTTTTTGGAAGGCCAATTTCTACTGAAACGTGGGGGTTGTACCTGTTGAAACTCCTTCACAGTTTGCATTGATTTAGCCTTTTCTTCCATTTTCCTTAATACCTCCTCAGCATTAGCACCAAATAATACATCCTTTTGAGGACGGGCATCTAGTAATTTAGCCTTGACATGATCAGGCAAGGTTTGTTCCTTGAGCCAGGCATGTCTACGTATGACTGATCCTGTAACAGCAGCTCTACATGAGGCCTCTAGAGCATCAAAACCACATTGTAAGGTATGCTTACCCACTTGTTCTGCACTATGCATCAAATCCTGCAACTCCTTCAAGTCTGGCTGTTCAGGTTGTGATATTTTACTTTTCAATTGTGATAACAAAAACTGTTGGTATTTTAGCATATGGAACTGGCAGTTTAAGGCCCTCATGGTTAAGGTAGCCGAGGTATATACCTTTTTTCACCACCTTTCTACGGATCTGGAATCTCTCTCGGAAGGTAATGGATTTTTAGCAGTGGAGGCCTTAATTCCCTTGGGGCCCTGTGAGATGGCTTCTGGGTTAGCAGCATGGCTTTTGTATAGAAATTGGTGTGAGTCAGGAACCCTGTAGTACCTGTCAGGCTTGACTGGGGCTGGAGGCAGAGAATCCGGGTTAAGGCAGGCCTCCGAGTAAACATCATCTAGGATGTCCAAGACAGGAGGTATAGCCAGAGGCCTGTGCTGAGGTAGCAAGAGAAATTCCCTAAGCCTTTTCTTGGAATCTGAATAATCTTGGCCTTCCCAGTGGAAGTGTTCCCTTAAGGTATGCAAAGTTTCCCCGAATGAGTAATCCTCTGGGGGGGGGATACAGAAGGAATGGACTCCTCTGCATCGGTCTTCAAAAGGGGAGTAAGAATGTTCCTGATCATCAGAGTGCTCTGAAATAATGGAGCCCTGATCAGAGGAGGGGGATTCTTCCTCCACTCTGGGCCTTTTGTCCGGTTGGGGTTGAGAACCCCTGATAAGTGTAATTAAATCCTCAGCCATTTTAAGCATCTGTTTTTTAGGCATGGGGCCTGGAGAAGGGCCCTGTGTAGCCTGTCTCTTAGAATGCATGGCTGCTTTAGACTTAGTGAAAGCCTTGATGAAAAAAGAAGAGGAAGGTCTGAGGACACCTTGAGTGGAGGTAGACCTGTCCACATTGTGAGGTTCAACGCCAAGAGTGGCTTCGGTATCTGTAGTCAGGGTGTGGGCCGAGGAGCCTGCGACCTCGGGCATAGGAGACACCGCCAATGAAGTGTCGTCGGTAGTCAGGGGCTGTGTAAGCACCTCACTGAGAACCGGACCACGTGTAGTCGGCTTTGGCGTGGTGTCGGTAGAGGCCGCGGACCTCGTGTGTCGGTTCTTATCTTTGCGTTTTTTAAACAAAACTGGAGTCGGAGTATCCGACGACATAATATAGTTAAATGTTTTTCCAAAATAATGCTGGGCGATCTCCGCCCGACGCTTAATAGTGCGTTTATTGAATGTAGCACAAAAGCGACAGACTGAGACGTCGTGGTCTGGGCCTAAACAAGGTATACAGAGGGAATGGAAATCCTTATGCGGTATTTGCTTCCCACATGAAATACAATTGTTAACTTTGTCTGACATCGGTCTGAGGCAAGAAAAGTTTCCCCAACGGGGTACTTAGCTTTCAAGAAGACTTTGGTTTCAAAATTTTTCGTAATTTCAGGAGCTGGCCGACCGGCACTTGCGAACTGCTTCTGCTTCGGGCACCGCGCGGCAAGAAAGACTGAAGAAAATGGCGTCGGCTGGTTCTTTTATACCCCTGTCGCACTGACGTCAGGGAAGAAGCGACGACAACCAACGCCGGACCTAGACTTTGTAATTCGGCCGACCGAGGACCCGCCTGACGGCAGGAGAACCCATCTGTTATGACTGCAGCTGTATGCACGATGAACATCTGCTTCTGCTTCAGGCTACTTAGCAAGAAAGACTGATGTAATGGCGTTGGCTGCCTGTTTTTATAGCCCTGATGACCTGACGCCAGTCCTGAAGCGACAGCAACTGACGTAGAACTACTAAGTCTCTGGTATTCAGGTTGACTGAGGGCTACCTGCTGACAGATAACCCAAGTGTGATGACTGCAACAGTGAAACACGAAGAACATCTATAAATCTTTGAAGAGACAGTTATGTCAACCTAAGGTCAATAATAGGAAGCATGGCCCTATAAGGCCAGCCATAGAAAAAGGTACAAAAAATGTGGCAGATAGAATACTGTCTATATATTTACAAAAATTACAAGTTTGAACATCCAGATCAGTTAAAGACACACAAGTTTGACATCAATGCTACCTGTGAAATGTCTATCTGGCCCATTGCATAGTGTGCCGTAGTTTCTATGTAGGGAAGACAGACAGATCTCTGAAGGAAAGAATACGTGAACACATTTATGCCATCCATAAGAAGAACAAAGTGAATGCCTTGGCCAGACACACTATTAATAATGATAAGGAACACGTCTTTAAATTTCTAGTTATAGGGAGAAGATATGAGAGTATAAGGAGGGGGGACCTATGGAACACCACTGAAGAACTCAAAGCTAAGTGGATAGTAAGATTAAGGGCTGACAGAGGTCATGGATTAAATGAATACATACCCCTGCGTCCTAAGTTAAAGTCTAGGCAGCTTTTTAGGTAAGATGTGCTGTGGAACTGTTCGTATGATAAATCACTGACTTCTTGTTATAGGTTTGTATGTGTTTTGGAGAACACAAGTGGAAAATGTAAATATGTGCAGATATATTCTTTGCTTGTGATTGTAAATTGAAATGTCCTAAGTTAATGTCTAGGCAGCTTTTTAGGTAAGATGTGCTATGGAATTGTTTGTATGATAAATTACTGACTTCTTGTTACAGGCTTGTATGTGTTTTGGAGAACATAACTGGAAAATGTAAATATGTGCAGATATATTCTGTGCTTGTGATTGCAAACTGAAACATTATGGAAATTTGAATTACAATCTAGATACTTTATAAATAGGCTTTTAGAAGTGTATACACATACATTCAGATTTCTAATTTAGTTAATGGCATGTACCTTGTAGAATGTTACTTTAAATTGAAAGTGCTTGTTCACGCCAAAACAATGCATTGGTTGGTTTTAATCATATGTCTCAAGAGTATATTTAAACCAAGAACTGTTTTTAAAATGTATTAGACATTTGAAGAAGTGGGGTTATCCACGAAAGCACTTGTGTCGAATAAGATTTTTATACTGGATTCTACAGCTGTCTCCAAGTCCTGGTGTTTTGCTTTTTATTCTAGATACATACATAGACTTAACACTGGACCTCTCTGCATCTTCAGTAATAGCACAGACAAAACTAGTAAATTTCTTTCCCGTATACAACTATGCTATATAATTTCTTGTAAAGCCACAGCCAAAAATCTTCTTCTTAAACTAGAAGATGCAGTACTCAGCAAGCATTCCACCTAGAACTGCCCAAAACGGCAGGCAGTAGAATTAAAGATATGTAAAGTTGTATTCCTCACTAACCAAAGAAAACACCATTGTTAGGTACTTCAAGTAATGAAATGGCTACTAATACCAGATGGAACCAGACTCGTACTGGGAACACTGATATTCAAAACTCTTAAAATGGGATACAGACCTCTTCCCAAGAAGGAACATTTCATAGACTAAAATTATATATTTAGAAAGTCAACAAACTTTTAGTTATGTACTTACCATAACTTTAGATGTTTGGGATCCATCTCGCCTACATTCAGTACTGATGGGCTCGGAGCCGATCCCTCAGCTCTGACTCGGCACGCTATGCTATAGAGCGAGGCCTCTTATTGGCTGAGCTATTTCTTATCCCAGGATGCACCACCACTAATCCCCCAGATCTTGTTTGTCCGCATTCATGCACACACACACACAACTTGTTTATATAACATTGCCAGATGTTTCAAGATGAAACAACAGGATTCGGACCTTCTGATATCCTCTGATCTCCAAGGAAGGGGAAGGAGGGTGGGTTATAGAATGTAGTAGATGGATCCCAAACATCTAAAGTTATGGTAAGTACATAACTAAAAGATGTTATGTGATCCTATCTCGCCTACATTCAGTACTGATGGGACAGCGTCCCTAGCACCTAAATCCTGGGTGGCTCACTGGAAAACACTCCTGAGCACTGTGGAACCAAATGAAGCTCGTCCTCTAGATGCCACATCCAATTTGTAGTGAGAAATGAAAGTGTGCGGGAAGACCACGTGTAGCAGCACAAATGTCACTAATGGCAAGCTTAGAATGGAATGTTATTGAAGTAGCCATAGCTCTTGTAGAATGAGCTTTGACAGAGGTCGTAAGCTCTTTATTAGAAGAAGAATAAGCTTGAGTAATACAGTCCCTGATCCATTTGGCAATAGTGACCTTTGTGACGGCTTTGCCCAATTTATTGTCCGAAAAGGATACAAACAATTGATCTGTTTGCCTTGTTTGTTTGGTCCTATCTAAATAAAAACACAATTGCCTGTGGACATCTAATGTGTGGAATATGTATTCCGCTTTGTTAGAATACTTCGGAAAGAAGACTGGAAGTTCTAATGACTGTTGTAGGCAGAAACTGGAACAAACTTTAGGGACAAAGGATGGATTTGGCCTGAGAGATACTCTACCTTTGTGAAAAACCAAGTACGGAGGTTTTACAGACAAAGCTTGAAGCTCTGAAACCCTTCTGGCAGAAGTAATCGCCACCAGAAAGGCAGTTTTCCACGATAGAAATTTTAAATCACATGTTGCTGCCGGTTCGAAGGGGGAGGAAGTTAAGGCACGTAACACCACATCAAGATCCCATGGAGGAGCAGGATTGAGAAATCGGAGGTCTTAAAAGCGCAGCACCTTTCAAGAAGGTCTTACACAATCTGTTGCTCATTAAAGGTGGGTTTATAGATTCGTGAAAATTGGAAATAGCTGCCAATTGAACCTTGATGGTAGAGACTGAAGAGCCTTGATTGAAAAGGGAAGTTAGAAATTTCAGTACTTCTGATATGGGAATAGTGATGGGATCCAGACCCCGGAGTTGAGCCCAAATAGCAAATCTCTTCCATTTGCTAGAATACAATTTCTTTGTAGCCGACTTGTGGGCCGAGGATAAAATGTGTACAACTTCCGGATCCAAGGTATGATTCCTGACTATAGTCGGAAGAGGAGGAGCCAAGCCGTCAATTTTAAGGTGTGTAGGGACTGGTGGAATAGTCCCGACTGATGAACCAATAGGTCTGGGATCTGATCCAGGAACCATGGACCTTCCAGTGCATATTTCCGAAGATAGGGGAACCATACCGGACGAGGCCAGTAAGGAGCAACTAAGATCATTTTGCTCCCCAAGAGAGACGCCTTTTGGATCACCCTGGGAAGGAGAGGAACTGGAGGAAAAGCATATAGCAAGCTGGTGGGCCACGGACGGGCTAGTGCGTCCATAGGGCTCTCCCCCGGAGCCGGGGTGAGGGAGAATAACTTTTTGCGCTTAGCATTCAGTGGAGTCGCGAAGAGGTCGCAACAAGGAACTCCCCCATTTGCTGAAAATCTGATTTGCAACCGTAATGTTCAGAGACCATTCATGTGGAGAGAGGATAGTTCTGCTCAGTCTGTCGGCTATCACATTGGACTTGCCCGGGATATGAGTCGCCACTAGAAAACGTTTGGTCGACACTGCCCATTCCCAAACTCTCATGGCCTCTCTGCAAAGGGGGTAGGATCTGGTCCCTCCCTGTTTGTTCAGGTATCAGACAACTGACATGTTGTCGGAGTGAACAGCAATTATGCCCTAAGGGAGGTAATCGTGAAGGGCTTGTAGGGACAGAAGCACCGCCCTCATTTCTAGGATGTTGATATGAAGTAGGGTCTCTTCCGAATGCCATTTGCCTTGGACTGACCTGCCCAGGGAATGCCCCCCCACCCCATCTGGGAGGCGTCCGTAGTCAAAGTGGCCACAGGAGGAGGTGGAACAAAGGGTCGTCCCTGATCCAGATTGGAGGGCACCAGCCACCAGCGAAGGTCCCGTTTGCAGGTTTCCGTGATCCATATGAGGTGACTGAGAGGGAGATCCTGAAAGGACCACTGAGTTGAAAGAAGCCACTGGAGAATTCTCATGTGCAACCTTGCTAGGGGAACTAGAAGAACCGTGGCGGACATAGATCCCAATAGCTGCAGGACCATTCTGGCTGGGGCTTTGGATCTGGGAAGTAAGGCTCGAACTTGAGCCTGTATGGTTTGTATCCTTTCTGTAGGTAGATAGACCCGCATTCGGTTTGAGTCTATCTCTACTCCGATGAATCTTATGCGTTGAGATGGCAGCAACACAGACTTTGGCCAATTGAAGGTGATTCCAAGGGAATTGCCCAGTGATATCGTGGCTTGTAGGCTCCGCAATAGTAGATGCTTGGAGGTGGCAGTTAGGAGCTAGTCGTCTAGATACGGAAACACCTGGAATCCTAGACTTCTCAGGTGAGCAGTCATGACCGCCAAACATTTGGTGAACACCCTGGGGGCTGTGGTGAGACCAAAGGGCAGCGCGCGGAACTGAAAATGACTGCGTCCTAGGCTGAAGCACAGATGTCTCCTGGACGCTTGATGTACCATGATATGGTAATAAGCGTCCTTGAGATCTATGGAGCATATCCAAACACCTTTCTCCAGCAGTGGGAGAATGGATTGTAGGGTGACCATTCGGAACTTGGACTTTTTGACTGAACGGTTTAGAATGCTGAGATCCAAAATGGGCCTCAAGTCCCCGGTCTTTTTTGGCACCAAAAAGAATCTTGAGTAATTCTCTAATCCGATCTGGTCTGCGGGGACCGGTTGGATGACTCCTTTTTGCAGGAGCTTTGAAACTTCTGAGGCTGCAGTTTCCTGCTGACTGGGTGGCGGGTCCGGGATTTTTTTGGACTGAGGTGGAGAGTGAGAAAAAGGGATGGCATAACCTCCGGCGATAATTCGAAGCACCCATCGGTCCTGAGTGATACCTTCCCAGGCTTTTAGGTGCCTCGAAAAACGACCCCAGACTGGCTCCGGAGCTGCACAGTCGGGCAATCCCTCAGGGACTGTGAAAGGCTGAAGAGCCACAAAAGGACTCGCGGTCACCAGTGTTGCGAGGGCCGCTGCCGCCTCTGGGACGGCGTCTTCCAGAAGAATTTCCCCCTCCCCTGCCTCTAGAAGGGGGATCGTCCTGCTGTGACGGGTAAGACTTCTGAGATCTATGGAACCACATTTTCCCTCCTCTTTTAGCCTTGGGGTAAGGCCGAAAGGGAGTGGAAAATCGTGCCCCTACGGCAGTCAAAGTCTTACCTTCTTGCTCGCAGCGGGTCAGTGTGTCCTTTACCTTGGGTCCAAACAAAGAGGACCCATCAAAGGGGCGTTGGCAAAGGAAGACTTAAAGGCCTCCGCAAAATGACACAGGCGGAGCCAGGCTTGCCTCTGTAGAGCAATGCCTGTACTGCCTCTACTCGCCCCTTTGGCCGCATAAGAAATGAGCCTCATGGACGAGTTTGATATGGACGACAGCGTAGCCAGCTGAGAGCCAACCGTCTGGGCCAGCTGCTCAGGCAGGTTACCCAAGAGGGTATCTGAAAGTTCTTTAATCAGATCCCTCTGAAATCTGGCAAAGTGCGTGAGATAGTTCAGGGACCTTAAAGTAAAGGCCGCTGAACTTAGGGTGCGCTTACCGTACTGATCCATGCTCCTAGACTCCTTATTAGGAGGATGGACGGACGTCGAAGCCTCTGCTACATCTTGTTAGGTAGCAGATGCCACCACCAAAGCATCTACAGCCACACCTTTCGTCAAAAACTCCTTTTCCGGGGGTGCTGACAGGAACTTATTTGGACGAGCAGGCATCGGTTCCACAGAGTCTGGGTGTTCCCACGCCCTTCGACAGATCAAATCTAGGAGCTCGTCGAAGGGCGGAGACACCCAGGAGGCGGAGGGCTGAGCCCCGAAGGCCTTAAGGAACACCAACTCATCAGCAGAAGGGGGTTTGTATTGCCAGCCGCCTCGTTGTTTAAGGGCTTCCAGGATGTCTGCAAAGGAGACATCATCTGAGGACGACTTAGGGGACCCCTCTGCATCATCAAGATCAGTGTCTGATGTGAGAGACTCATTGGGGGAGTCAACGTGCTTCCTCTTGGACGATCTTTTCCGGGGGGGTTCCTCCGAAGAAGCTTCAGAGGGACCTCCAGGAGGGGGGGAACCCCCAGTGGGGGTAACCTCAGGCCCCGGGGCTCCGCTGTCTAAGGAAAGGGAGACTGCCAAAGACCCAGTCTCAGTATGCAGGGAAGGAGCTGGGGAGACCGTGGAGGTAGCCAAAGAAGATTTGGCTAACGCACTCCTCATGGCCCTGAAGGCGGGACCACCAGAATCCTGGGAAGGTCCCACCTCCGTGGCCACAACAGTAGACGGTACCCCCGCAGCCGACGCACCGAGAGGAAGGCTTGGGACCGAAAACATCAGTCCCGAAGCGTCCCCCCCAGGGCCGACAGAAGAAGTCCGTGTACCGAACTCCGACTCAAGAGCCGGAGTTGGAGTAAGGGTCGGGCCCGACCCGAAAACCTCCATCGGCTCCACCAGCACCGGCTCCAATGGTGCCGAGGCTGTTGGAGGAGGAACCATAATAACAGGGTGGACCATCGGCTCCGAAGCCGAATGGGCTGGAGCCGAAACTAACTTTTGAAACACCGGAGACTGGAAAAGTCTTAGGAGCACCCTGTCGATGTCTGAATCAGACATCAGACATCTTGGAGGATCTAGATGACATCGATCGGGTCCGAACCGACTTCTCCATCGGCTCCATAGGACTAGGGGACCGGCTTCGAATGGATTCGACTACTATCGGTTCCGAGGGAGACCTCAAAACAATTTCCCTCGGTGCCGAGGAGGACTTCGGCGCCGAAGGGGAAGAGTCTGAGCCGGCAACCCTCATCGGCTCCAAAATCAGTGGAGCCGATGAAGGTGACCCGCCTCTCAATGCCCCAGTCCTCGGCTCCGAAACCAGAGGGGTCGAGACTGGAGGCATTGAGGCAGACCGTTCCGCCCTCGACTCCGAAGTCCGTGGAGCAGATGGAGAAGCCTGCCTAGGTTTTTTGGCAGTCGGTTCCGACAGACTGGTCGGAGCCGACGCTTTTTTCTTCTTGGTAGGAGAGGAAGAGGAAGATAAGGCCTCCTCGAAGGAGGGTTTAATCAGTCCTTTTAATATTAATTTATTCTTCCTCTCCTGGAGGACTCTAGAAGAAAAGGCGTGACACACGCTACAGGACTCCTGTAGGTGCTTGGCGCCTAAACAATAAACGCACGAGGAGTGGTAGTCAGTTATCGACATTTTGTAACCACACCTCGTGCACTTTTTAAACCCAGAGGGTCTATGTTCCTTAGACATGCTAACACTAAGAAAACAAGTTAAAGTAGCTGTTTGTGAAAGATTTTACCACAAAGAAAGTGAAACTAAGTTTTTTTTTTTTTTTGGGAAACCTTCCCTTAACCAAAAACACAATTTTCCTCAATAAAAGTTTTCAAACACACTCGTACAACAACAATAGCTATTAAAACAGCTTTTGGGGTAAAAATAGCAAAATTCCTGACAGGAAACTTTGAATAAAACAGTACTTAGCCCAGCCAAGTTTGAGACCACGTCCTAGCTTGTAAGCGGCAAACGAGATCTGGGGGATTAGTGGTGGTGCATCCTGGGATAAGAAATAGCTCAGCCAATAAGAAGCCTCGCTCTATAGCATAGCGTGCCGAGTCGGAGCCGAGGGATCGGCTCCGAGCCCATCAGTACTGAATGTAGGCAAGATAGGATCACATAACATATACTCTTATGACACAGACTGAGAAACATTATGTAAATTATTCAAATGCCCAAAACTGTATTCAAGAATAACTTTATGTAGACATTTACTGTACACAGTACTTCATGTGTATACATCTTCTTAACATGACTGCCAGTGTTTTCTTGTATTTTTAATTTTAACTTACCTGTATTGTCTATATCCTACAGTGAATTTTTAGCACAGTACATAGGTCATGGCTGAAAAGGTTATTTGACCAGTCCAGCTACCTGGTTAACAAACTGTAAATGAATGAATGAATCAGGTTCATAGATTCATAGGTGAGTACTAGGCTAATGGCCCTGGACCCTTTACAAGCCTAGCCCAAAATAAATGCCCAAGCACCGTGCCACCTGATGTTAGTTCACAGTGCCCCTGTCTAGTAGGGCAACTGGAATGATCCCTGTAGTGAACTTTGTTACCCATCCACTTGTCAAGATTTCTCTTGAAGAGGGCCAGTGAGGCTTGGCATGAATGGGAAGCTTATTCCACAGTATGGGCAGTCTTTGGGAGATGAACTTGTAACTCCAGCATGTTCTGTTAATTGTGGTAATGAGGTTGTGATCTCTGGAGCGCGTGGCATGGGGGGGATGGGAATTTCTTTAGGTGTAGCATTTCAAGTAGGACTGGGTCGGACATGGCTTTGTAAGTCAAGCACAGAACACCTCTAAGTAGACAATAAGAGACTGAGAACAGATGAAGTTTCTTGAGTCTGTCCATGTAGGACATGTGTTTAAGGCCTACGATCCTTTTTGTGAGGTACTTTTGTGTCCTCTCCAGCTGTTGTAGGTGTCTGGTCAAGTACATGCCAAACGGGGCATATATTCGATGACTGGTCTAATGAGGGATGAGTAGAGAGGGATGATGACCTCTTTCGTCCTGGATGCAAAACCTTTGGTTATAAGATGTGACACGTAGAAGGACTTTCTGACCACAGTGGCAATGTGGTGGTCGAAGGTGAGGTGGCTGTCGACCTGGGTGCCCAGATCTCTTATGGCTCCTTCGGTGTTCAGTGGGCTCTCATCAACATGGTAATTCATGGGAACTGAGTTTTTTCCCAAAGGGGATGATAACGCATTTTTTGGCGTTAAGCTTCAAGCCATGGTTCCGACACCAGTCAATGGTCTCAGAGAGGCCCTTTTGTAGGATGTCTGTCCTAGCCTGCAGTCATCACTGAACTTGGCCAGCCACAGTACTTCAGTGTTGGCCTGGACTTCTGAGAAGTAGATGCCAAACAGGAGAGGGCCCAGGACCGAGCCCTATGGGATTCCACTCATGACTGGTCGACAGTCTGACTTGGAATCCGCAACTTTCACTCTGTGGGTCCTGTCTCTGAGCCAATTTGCAACCAACCTAGTGATGAAAGGATTGATGCCTAGTTTGGTGAGTTTATCAATGACACCTGAGTGAGGAATGGTATCAAAGGCCTTAGTCAGGTCGAGGTAGGCTGTATGCACTGCCTTACCCTCATCCACAGCCTTGGTGACTGCCTTGAAGAAGTCAACCAGTTTCGGCAGGCAGGATCTCCCCTCGACAATGCCAAACTATGTGGGGTCAAGAGTTTGGAGATTGCCTATATCTTTGTTAAGCAGGTCCATGACAATGCGCTTCACAGCTTTGCATACCAGACTCATCAGGCTAATGGGGCGATAGTTCCCAGGGTCTGCAATTGCTCCGCCTTTATGGAGCTGGATGACTGCAGCAGTGTGCCATTCGTTTGGGACATAGCCTGAGGTAAGGCTGTGAATTTATAAGGCACACAGATGTGGTGCCAGTTTGTTTTGTAGCTCATGTAAGACGCAGCCAGGGATATTATCAGGTCCCACGGACACTATATTTTTGGCTTTGTACAATGCAGCTTTTACCTGTGCTGCTGAAATGGTGGGTACCAGGCTTTCTTCTGGTATTGTGATAGGGCCCTTGGAGGGGTAAAGTTGGCACTGAATCTGTCGGCCAGTATGTTGGCTATATCTGTTGGCTCAGTATAGGAGGTACCATTGTGCAATAACTCAGACCAAATCTGGGTAGTGCCTTTGAGGTTTTTGATGTAGCTACAGAAGGCTTTGTGTTTTTTTTTTGTTGTCTGCCACAATTCTGCCTTCATAGCTGGCTTTAGAGGATTTGATAAGGGATCTCAGCTTTTTGTTGAGACTGATAAGGGAGGTTTTCCAGTCTTGAGACTTCATTTTTTTTCTGCAACAGTTTCTTCCTTCTGTTGTAGAGTTTATTGATGGCTGGGATCACCAGGTTGGCTTCCTTTTTTTTTTTTTTTGAGGAGAGCGTCTTAGTTCTATTTGGTATGGCAAGGTCCAGACATTTGTGTACATGCTCGTACAGTGCATTGGGTGTATGATTCAGCTGTCATGCAGGTACTTTCCATTGGCATGGGTGCCAAGAAGTTAGCCACCTCTGTTTTTAGAAGCCCAAAGTCGGCTTTAGAGAAGTTTTTCAGGGTGGTCAACTTAGCGGGGAGTGTACGTGATCGGTCTGTGGTCAGATTTAACCAGGGAGGAATTGACTATAGATGTGCAGCAACGGTCTTCCATGTTAGTGATAAACACGTCAAGGATGTTGTTTCCTCTAGTGGGGGTCAGAATAAGCTGGTCCAGGGCACTGGAATTGACAAATTCCAGAAAGCATTGGGCCTGTACATTGGTACTTGAACAGTTTTCCCAGTTGACAGAAGGGTAGTTGAAATCACCCAGTATGAGAGTATTGGGTTGGACCTTGACAGATTCCAGGGTGCTTAGGAACTTGGAGTGAGAGTCTGCGGACATGTTTGGGGTTCTGTAGCAAGCTATGACTTGTATCTCCTTACCCAGTGTTATTTGTACCTGAAGTATCTCGGATGCATTATGCTGGACTACCAGCCTAGAGGTGTGCGTATCCTTTAAGAATATGGAGACACCACTGCCTCTGGAGCTTCCGGCTGTATTCTGGCGCCGAAAGGTATGGAATGAGTTGTAGACTGGGAGTGCAGGGGTGCTTTCTGCCTCTTTAAATCAGGTCTCCGTTACAGCACAGATGTTGACATTCTCCATTTTGAGGAGAGCTTCGAGCGAGTGCATCTTGAGATTTAGACTTCTAGCACTGAGCAGCATGACCCTCAGAATGCATTTGTTTGTAGTGGTGGAATTTTGGTCTTTGGAATACTGCCTAAAAAAGGCACTATAGGGGTGGCAACAACCTTAGCCAGTACCCGGAATCCCAGGGGTGACAGATACAGGCCATCTCCGGCAAAGCATCGAGATCTGCCGATCATGTTATTCCAGGCAGACAGATATCCCCTTAGAATGACACCAGAAACTTAGCCAATTGTTGAAGTCAATCATTTTCTGCTCGTACTGTGGTATCATTCTGGGTGATGGTAAAATACTGCTCAGGGCTAGGGTCATACCTGCCTGGGTCACATAACTCGAGAGTTCCATCACATCTCTTTTCATGTAGTCCAGGGAGGTACACATTCACACTCACATGGACAATGACGGAGTCATATTTGAACTTGCTGTGGAGTGTCCTGGGTGCATGTGTTATGTGGCGGATCCTAGCATCCACTAGACAACTGACTGTCTCTTTCTCCTTGTTCAACCTAGTGAGTGGGTCATCAGTGTTCCTCACAATTGAGTCTCCTATGATTAGTACATCGGGCAAAGTGTTTTGCCTTAAGGGCTTGGGTTGAGGGGCACACTGTGGTGGTGAGCTATGTGTTCTGGGGTTGGTGCTGTGTAGTGGTAGTCGAGTGCATTTCTGTCTTGGAGGTCTCTGTTGTTTGGGTACATTTTTATTGAGAGCCTCCATGAAGGTGGGTGTATGGTTTGTATTTCTATGTGTGGGTTGTGATGGTTGGTGTTTTGGAAAACTGTGTTCTATGTAGTGAGTTGCAGGTGTTGACCTCCTCTTGACCAATTAGTCCGGTCTTGGTTGGAGCATGCACTGCTTCCAGTTTGGCGATACAAGTGCATCTGTTACAGGTATGAGTATTGGGAGGTAAGAGGAGAGGGTTGTCTGTGTACATTAGATAGTTGCCACACTGTCTCAGAATGTCCAAGTGCATCAGGTTAGCAAGAGAAAGCACAGGAAATTGCCCTACAATCATACCAGGAGGGGTGGTCATATCTAATAAGTACTGGTGCTGTTACTGCTTAGGAACAGCTACTGCTGATAGCATGTAAGTGTGCTACAATAAAGGTACAAAAGCCTGTTAAAGTGCTAGCTGATTAAGCTAATTGAATGAATTCATTCATTCATTCTACTTACAGGCAATGTTGTAATTTTTTTCTCAACTGACCGTTTCATCATCACCCCCATCCACTTTGATTTATAACCTTCTGTTTTGTCTTATCTATATAAGCCTTAACAGCATAGACTTAGTATTCCTTCATATCAAGTAACCCTAAATTGCCTTTGTACTATTGCTTCCTCATTAATCTGCCCTTTCTACCCACATTTCTTATTACAAATTATTCTTGCAGCAGACACCCAGCAGCAGACATCATGATATCACAAATAAATTAGCAAGGGAGTGACAGTGGCTGGGGAAAAACACTATTCATTCTCCTGTTACAGAAGACATAAGGATTTAACGAAATTCATGGATGACCTTTACCACAGTCCGCAATAAGCACTAAATATTATTTTCCATTCAAAGCAGTCAATGCCATCAAAGTTCTATAAACTTAAATTACTTCTGCTGGATTTTGATTCAAGACCAAATTTGCTTTGTCTCCCAGTACCCTTTCTCTCCCATAACACACACTGTGGTTGCCAACAAATGCCTCATACCACCATTATGCTGCTCAACACACGCGTTTGGATAACATTTTCTGATCAGTAGAGCTCATATTATGACACAAAATGTAAGTCCTAGCTGTACTTCAGATAAAAAATGCAATTTTCTTTCAACAATGTTTCACAGTGATCACAGGAAAGAAATTTGCTGTCAGCTTCTGTGCTCACCATATCAGTCAGTTAACTTGGTTAGCAGGTTACATCCAATAACACATCCTGTAATACTTCACAAAACTGGTTCTTTCTTTAAAGCTAGTCTGTTTCGTGTTCTTCCTCGTCACAGACAAAACAAACTATACGCTGCAGCTTTTATAGCACATAATGGAAAGGTCTGGATTTTTTTTTAACCACAGAGTGACAATGTCCTTATCTTGCTGCCATCAGCACTGTGATAACACCAGATTTTATTTTCAGAGTTCTGGAGCAAAAAGCACTAGAATTCTCAAAAAAAAATCAAAACATGATATTCGCATGCACACACAACAAGGAGAGACTGCAAGTTCGGTAGCTAATCTTTTTCTTTGGCTTACTTGACACAACAGAAAACTGACTGCAGACTGCGACTAATATATCTACAGAAAAAAAAACATTAAAAAAGAATGTAAAAAAGTGGTTAAACATTACCAATACAGTCTGGATGTGTTCAAAAAGCAGCAAGTTTTAAAACGTTTAATTAAATAAAACAATGCAAACAAAACATCTGGAAACTAAATACTCACCATGACAACAAATGTCCAACAATTAAGTGATCACCGTTTTACTACAATTATGCACACCCTTATACCTGAAAAACAGCTTCACACAGACTACCTTTCTTGACAGACTTCTAGAGCTGACGGATTTCGGAGTAAAACTGTGTTCATCCCAACATCAAGCATGTCAGTGTGTTACTTAATCATAAAGGAAGAAAGCAGGTCATGACACCTTCCTGTTTTGTTTTGGAGCACAAGATCACCAACAAATATGCCTAAAAGCACTGGGAAAGCCATGCAGGGCCTAGTAACAGTAAGCCTTACAACAGTGACTTAATAATTACCCATACTGCCAGGACCTGAAGGGTGATAAAAAAATCCTCATCTAAATGGGGGTTTCCTGAGGGTCAGGAGCACTGGCATCCACTTCTTTACCCAGCCTCCAGAGAAGGAAGGTGAAAAACAGGAAAAAGTGGCCAGAGAGATAGTACCCCAGCAGTGATCTTGATAAACATCTACTGTTATGCTTACAATGCTCATACAACTGCACTATGTGCATCATAAAGCCTACTGCTGCAGTACAATTTCTAGTACATGGAAAGAATACTAAAGCTACCTGCCACCCAAACAGCAGCCTGATCAGAAAAAGGCAGGAGGTTACTGTATACCATGAAAAACTGAAGTAGAAAAACTGCCTTGACTCTGGACTGCATATCTAATTTGCAGTGCTTGGAGAAGGTGTGAAGGATGGTTCAGGGAGCTGCCAAGCAGGTACATACCCTGAGATAATACATTTCTAAAGCTGCAGCTGCTCTTCTGGAGTATGCCCTTACCATACCAACTAATGCAACAATGTTATGGTCATAATAAAAGGTGATACAATTAGCTAGTCACACTTTGTCACACTGCCAGCCCAGCTATCTGGAATTTTGTAAATAATTCTATGTCATTTCTGAATACTGATATGATTTATACAGAACTGTATGTTATGTACTCAGCTTCAAAAATGTAATCACAGCATGCCCTGCAGGCTTAGGACAGAAATGTATAAAAACTGTTGTAATTGTGTGTCCACAGTGTACCCTACTGGAACATAGAAGATAACTTGCAAACCTTACGAATAGTTGAGGTTAAGTTACTTTATATCTGGGCCATAAACAAGAAATGTTAACTCTCAGTTTCAATGCAGAAGCAGACACAATGTCTAGAGCTAGAAGTTTTTGTATTGTCTTGAAAGAGAAGTTAATTACTAGGTTTAAAATGTAAAAGTGTTTTACTGTTTTTACGACTTCCAAGATCTGCAAACATCTGAGAGATATGTATTTTCACAAGAATTCTGAGATAAATTTGGTTAGTTTCTGCTTCAGCCTGGGAACTGATGTCATCCAAGCAACCCCAGCAGTAATATTTGATATTAATTTAAGAACTCTTTCAGAGGGAGACTGTGCATTTTGTATTTTGTCTTTGACCTGGAAACATCCACTCATCTGCAGCTGACTTTAAGATTTAGGGCATAGTATCTCTTTTAGATATAGACAGGAATATAGTCAATATTAGTTTCAATGTTTTCTGTATTTATCTGAGACTGTCCTGAAATGCTGTTTTAAAATATTTCCTGTGATTTTGAACACTGAAGTTACCGTGTTGATTTATTGAGTATTGTCTTGTTCTTTTATTATTTACTATTAAATATATTTAAACCCATCTTTGTGGCTGATATTTGTGAGGCATATTTAAGCTCTTAGAGTACTTACATATGTATTTGGCGACACTGTACAGGCCACTCCTAAATAGCCTTGCAAATCTTGGTCAGACTACTATTTAAATTATTAGTAACATTACACAGTATGATTGGACACCCTTGTTAAGGGCCTTAGAGTAGCTGATAAGTAGCGGTTGATGGCAGTGGAAACTCACTTATATTCTGGACAGAATGGGGCATAGCTAGTAACCTCTGCCAACCTTTCCCAAGTGTGTGTGTGTGTGTTTGAATATCTCAAAGTGTGTGTGTGTGTGTGTGTGTGTGTGTGTGTGTGTGTGTGTGTGTGTGTGTGTGTGTGTGTGTGTGTCAGCTACTTGGGCAGGGACGAAGCACTGGTTGGACAGAGAAGGTGCTGGAGGTTTTGGCTTGGCCACTCAGCTGATATCTCAACTCTATAGCTGTGCCAGTGGGGAGTCTTATTGGGGATCTGGAAAAAGAAGAAATAACCAGCTCCAGACTGACTGTGATCTCTCTGGTCTTAAGGGAAACTGCACTTTACTGCGTGTGTACTTGCCATCCTCCCACTGTGTATGTCCCCCCATGTTGCCAAAGGGGAAGACTGAGGCTCCTTGATTACTGGGCCAGTAGAAGGGCATCACATACTAATTTAACTGATTGGCAATGGGGAGATATCCACATCACACATTAATTGGCTGACAGTGGCGGGATAGCCACATCACATATTAACTGGCTTGTAGTGGTGTGGATATTGAATTTCTGTAGCCTGTGAACAGTGGTCACTGAGGAAGGAGTTTCTATCACAATTGTTTTATTTTGTTTGTTAGCTTAGTCAGAGACAGCATGCAAGCATGTCAGCAGGGGAGTATGGCAAGCTGACAGAGCACCGGTTGGCTGAGATGTGCCTGGCTAAAGGACTGTTGCATGCCAACCTGACTAAGGCAGAAATGACTGTAGCTTTGGGCACAGCTGCATCACAGACTAGCAATCAGGAGCACAACCAGGCTGGCCTTGGAGATATACAACTCTCAGGAAATAAGACAGTTCAATCATTCCACAAAGGACTTAAAAATCCATCTGGAGTTAAAGAAAATTGAGCTGGAGGCCAAGCGTTTGGAAACAGGAGCAGCAGACAGACCGAGACGTCTAGAGGCTGAGGAAAATAAGAAACTGCGACCGTGGCTGAGTAAAATGAGAAACTGCAACGTCTGGAGGCAGAGTAAAATGAGAAACTGCAACGTCTGGAGGCTGAGGAAAATGAGAAACTGCGACGCCTTGAAGCTGAGGAGAACAGGCAGAGGCAACATGAAAAGGAGAAGCTCACTCTTTGCCAGAGTCATGGAGGTAATGGGGAAGGGAGTAACTGAACCCCAGAAGCAACAAAGGTCAGTAAATTTCTTCCATAATTTACAGACGGGGATAATTCTGATAGTTTCATTCATATGTCTGAAAGGGTATGTAAACTGTATAATGTTGACCAAGGTCTCTGGGTACAGTTCCTGACCCCCTTACTCCATGGTAAAGCTGCAACTATTTCTAAATTGTCTGACACTGACTGCTTAAATTATAATACAGTCAAGAATTGTTTGTTAGAATGTTTTAAGTTAACACCTGAAGCTTATAGGAAGAAGTTTTGACAGCATAGTCACAAGGCAGATGAAAGTGTATGTGAATGTGTTGTTGAACTAAGCACTTATTTTCATAGGTGAGTGAGTGGATGTCAGGACATCATTTCTGAAAAGCTGGCAAACCACTTGGTGAGGCAACAAGCCCTTAGCACTTTGCCTGAGAACATGAGAATCTGGCTAGCAAGACTGCAGATGAGTTGGAGAAGAAGGGAGACCTATACCTAGCAAGCATGGCATCACTACACAAGAAAAGGATACCCACTGCTCATCATGGGTCTAAGGGAAACCATGGTGGGTGGCCCTAACCTGCCCCAACAGAGTCCGCCAGTAGCAGGGGAAGCCATTAGTCCAGGTACACATCCAGGACCAAGGGTTGAATGTTTTAAATGCAACCAGTGGAGCAATGTAGCATATAAAAGTCCACAGAGGTAAGGTGGGGAACAAAAGGTGGGACAGCCAGTAAGTGGGAATGACAGAATGCCAACAGTAAGTTGTCTAGAGACAACAAGGGTACCAAACTACTACAAGAGATTATATCCTATCTTAATAAATGGGAAACAGGCCATTGCTATGACAGACAAGCCTCTGACCTAACCATTGTGAAGCCTGCAATGGTAAAAAAGGAGCACTACTTGCTTGGGTAGTCTACTCCATTCAGAGCTTTAGGAAGGACCTCATTCTAAACACCTTTGGCTAGGGTTCACCTTGACAGAGAGGGTGGAAAAGGAACCCGACAAGTAGGTGTGTTTGAGGATATCCCTGCAGAAGTCCTGATAGGGAATGATTTTGATACTGCAGTGCCTTGTGTGCACGCAGTGACACGCAGTCAGGCTTGGAGACAAGCATGTGAGTCTGGTAGCCTGGGGGAGACCCAGACAGACCGCACACTTGCCGCCAGGACTGGTGAGGTGGTTACTTCTGGAAGGAAGCTACCCTGTAGCAGTGAGACTGAAGGTGAGCCACAGATGCTTGTGGGTACTGATGTTCCCTTGGACAGAGTGACTGCAAGGGCAGAGGTGAGTGGTAGTACCTGGGATGACAGTGAAGAAATGCTGTCAGAGAATACCAGACTTTTTGTGGAAGGGCAGCTGAGAAGGGTTACAAAGAGAAAACTGAGACAGGCTCAGCTCTCAGACCCTACATTACAAGGCCTGAGAGAGGTAGCTAGTGAGGCACCTGATTTTCAAAGGAAAGGGGGAATCTGCATACTGGGACAAAGGGTTACTGTATAGAGAGTGGACAAAGGGTTACTGTATAGAGAGTGGACCCCTGAAGGAGGGCTAGAGGGTGAGAGAATACAGCAATTGGTAGTGGCCACAGCCTACCATCTGACACTTCTAGCCATAGCCCATGATATTCCCTTTGCAGGTCATATGAACATAAAACATACAAAGAGCCGTATTATGCACAACTTTTATTAGCCTGGGAATTCTAGAGATGTGACAGGGTACTACAGGACCTGTGAGCAGTGCCAAAAGGTAGGCAAGGCAGGAGACAAGGTGAAACCCCTTTGATGCCTCTGGCTGTGACTGAGGAGCCATTTCAGAGGGTAGCTATAGATATCGTAGGGCCTCTGAGTACCCAAGTGTCACAGGGTAAAAGTATATCCTAGTGATGGTAGATTATGCTACCAGATACCCTGAGGTTGGTGGCTCTGTCCTCCATTGATACAGAAAAGGTGGCAAATGCTCTGTTACAGATTTTCAGCAGGGTAGGTTTCTCAAAAGAAATACTGATTGACAAAGGTGCCAATTCCATGTCAGACCTACTGGCTTGTTTGTGGAAGCACTGTGGGGTGAAGCATCTAAAGACGACCCCCTACCACCCCCAGACTAACAGTCTTGTTGAAAGGTTAAATTCTACACTCAAGATGATGCTAAAGGCATTTGCAGACCATTTTATGAGGGAGTGGTACAAATATCTGCCCCACCTGTTGTTTGCTTAGAGAGAGGTGCCCCAGGAATCCATAGGTTTTTTGCTCTGAGTTGCTGTATGGTCACAGGGTGAGTGGACCTCTAGATTTGACTTGAGATGAGTGGGAGGCTGAGTGTGAATCCCACAAAGAGTCCATTGTGGCATATGTCCTAAACCTCAGGAAAGGCTCAGGGAACTCATGGGGTTGGCCCAGGAGAATCTGGGAGAAGCCCAACAGCAGAGAAAGGTATGGTATGACAGAAATGCTCAAGCTAGGGAGTATGCTGTAGGGCAGCAGGTAATGGATCTCATTTCTATCAGACACAACAAGCTGCAGGCAGCTTGGGAGGGAACCTACAAGGTGGTAAGGAAGGTCAGTGATATTAACTACATGGTAGAACTGCTAGTTAGGTAGGAGACAGGGGCACAAATTGTACCATGTTAACATGATGAAATCTTACCATGATAGGGAGGCCCTTGTGCTGAGTATTTGCAGTGGATGGCAGGAGGAGTCTGAGGTGGGATCTGGTGTCTGATCTCCTCAGTCAGGCTGGGATTGACACCTCAGTAGGAGTAGTAGAAATGTCCCAGCAGCTATCCTCTACCCAGGTTCGAGAAATCTGAGCAGTGTTACAGGAGTTTGGGACATGTTCACTGGGAAACCAGGGTGCACCCACCTGGTGTAGCACCATGTGGATACAGACCCCAAAACCCTATTAAACAGGCCCCTTATAGGGTGCCTGAGAGAGTTAAACAGACTCTGAGGGGAGAGATGCAGGAAATGAAATAATCCAGGAGTCCAGCAGTCCCTGGGCCTCCCCAGTGGTGCTGATACCAAAGAAAGACGGCTGCACCAGGTTCTTTGTGCAGTACAAGAAATTAAATAGTCACACAGAGTCAGATACTAACCCCATGCCTAGGAAAGATGAAGCCCTAGACCAGCTGGGTTGGGCTACATATCTTACCACCATTGATCTTACATAGGGTTACTGGCAGGTGCCCTTGACTCTCAGTGCTAAAGAGAGGTCAGCCGTTGTGACTCCTTTTGGCTTGCATGAATTCATGAAGATGCCCTTTGGGGCAAAAAATGCCCCAACAACTTTCCAAAGGCTGGTAGATTATATCCTAGCAGGAGCAGGAAATTTTGCCCTTGCTTACCTAGATGATATTGCTATCTACAGCTATTCCTGGCAAGAACACCTTCAGCATGTCAAGGAGGTGCTGGGCAGACTACAGAGGGCAGAGTTGACCATTAAGCCCAGCAAATGTCAGGTGGGTATGGCAGAGGTCTCCTACTTGTGATATAGAGTGAGGAGTGGTAAGATCAGGCCAGAACCTGCCAAAGTGGAAGCCATTCAGGCATGGCTTGCCCCTGTTACCAAAAAGCAGGTGAGGGCATTCTTAGGGACAGCAGTGTACTACAGAAAGTTAGTCCCCAATTACAGTACCATAGCTGCTCCCCTCACAGACCTGACAAGGAAAATAGGCCTCATAAGGTAGTGTGGACCCCAGCATGTGAGCAGGCATTCCAGAAGCTTAAAGGAGCTTTGGGAGGACCTCCTGTCTTAGCCACTCCAGATTACAGAAAATTATTTGTTGTGCAAGTGGATGTTTCAAACCATGGTGTGGGGATGTTCTTGGCCAAGTTTTCTCAGAGGGAGAAGAGCACCCAGTGGTATATCTCAGCCGTAGGCTCCAACCCAGGGAGGAATGCTATGCAGCTGTAGAAAAGGAATACCTAGCCATAGCGTGGGCACTGCAGAAACATCAGCCTTATCTGTATGGAAGGAAATCCAGTGTAGTTACAGACCACAATCCCTTAACATAACTACATCGAGCCAGCCAGCAAAATGCCAAGTTACTAAGTTGGACCCTAGGGCTGCAGGCATATATGACAGTGCAGCACCGCAGTGGCATTAGCAATGCCAATGCAGACTGGCTGTCAAGGCAGGGAATGGGGTAAGGTATTCCCAGACAGGACCAACCCTCTCAAGCAACGTTTCTCAAGGGTCACTTGAAAAACAAGCTTGAGTTTTCGGGGGGGGGGGGGTGGAGTTAATGTCACGTTGCCAGCCCAGCTATCTGGAATTTTGTAAATAATTCTATGTTGCGAATATTGATAAGATTTATACAGAACTGTATGATATGTACGGAGCTTCAAAAATTTAACCACAGCATGCCCTGCTGACTTAGAACAGAAATGTATAGAAACTGCTGTAATTGTGTGTCCAGTGTACCTTACTGGAGCACAGAAGATTAACTTGCAAAACTTAAGAACAGTTGAGCTTAAGTTACTTTATAGCTGAGCCAAAAACAAGAGATGCTATCTCTCATTTTCAGTGCAGAAGCAGACACAATTGTCTAGAGCTAAAAGTTTTTTGTATTGTCTTGAAAGAGAAGTAATTACTAGGTTTAAAATGTAAAAGTGTTTTATTGTTTTACAACTTCCAAGATCTGCAAACATCTGAGAGATATGTACTTTTCACAAGGAGATGTTAATTCTGTTTTAGCCTGAGAAATGAAGTCAGGTGACAAAATGTGATGTCATCCAAGCTAACTCAGCAGTAATATTTGATATTAATTTAAGAATTCTCTCAGAGAGAGACAGTGCATTTATTATTTTGTCTTTGACCTGTAAACATCCACTCATCTCACTTGCCTTGCTGTAAGTAAGATTTAGGGCACAGTATCTCTTTTAGATATAGATAGGAATATAGTAAATATTAGTTTAGATGTATTCTGCATTTATTTGAGACTGCCCTGCAATGTTATTTTAAAATATTTCCTGTGATTTTGAACTCTGAAGTTAATGTGTTGATTTATTGAGTAATGTCTTGCTCTTTTATTATTTATTATTAAATATATTTAAACCTATCTTTGGAGCTGATATTTGTGAGACATATTAAGCTCTTAGAGTACCTGCATATATATTTGATGACACTGTACAGGCCACTCCTAAATAGCCTTGCAAGTCTTGGTCAGACTACCATTTGGATTATTAGTAACATTACACAGTAGGATTGGACACCCTTTCTTAAGGGCCTTAGAGTAGCTGATAAGTAGTGGTTGGTGGCAGTGGAAACTACCTTATAGTATGGGCAGAAGGGGGCATACCTAGTAAACCTGTGCCAACCTTTCCCAGGTGTGTGTGTTTGAATAAAATCTTAAAGTGTGTGTAAGTGTGTGTGTGTGTGTGTGTGTGTGTGTGTGTGTGTGTGTGTGTGTGTGTGTGTGTGTGTGTGTGTGTGTGTGTGTGTGTGTGTGTCAGCTACTTGGGCAGGGATACGAAGCACTGGTTGGACAGAGAGGGTGCTGGAGGTTTTGGCTTGGCCACTCACCTGAGATCTCAACCCTAGAGCTGTGCCAGTGGGGAGACTTACTGGGGATCTGAAGAAAGAGGGAGAAACCAGCCCCAGAATGACTGTGGTCTCTGTGTGCTTTAAGGGGAAATTGCATTTTACTGTGTGTACTTGTCATCCTCCCATTGTGTACGTTCCCCTTTGTTGGCAGTGACTGGGACTGAAGCTCCTTGATTACTGGGTCAGTGCAGGGGCTACACACACTACATAAGATTTCTATGAACACAGGTCTCCCTTGATTTCTTGACACAAGAGACAACACTATTCTTCTCATCTAAACTCACTGGTAGAGGGCAGTCAGGTGGATTGTCAAAATCTCTTAAAAGAATTGAATAAGAAGTCCCTTTTCTTAAAACTCACAGTAGGAGATGTTGGTCAAGTGGTGACCTTTTTAGATGTTATGTTGAAGTGGAATGAAAGTAGTTTAGAACTTGACAGTAAAATACACAGAAAAGTCACTCTTATCAACAGATACTTACTTTGCAGTAGCAACCATCCATTATTTATGAAAAGGAACCTACCCAGGGGGCAATATATTAGGGCCAGTCGAATGACTACCGACAACGTTATGTTAAACAAAGAATTTAAATTTATAACTAGACTTTTTGTCAGTAGAGGCTATGAAGAGAAGATTTTGAGACAGTTAAAGGAAGAAATAAAAAATAGAAGGCAGTCTTGTTTCCCCCCCAATATTAAGACATCCTTTTATTAGTAATAGGGACAGGGAAAACAATGACGACAAGTTTGAAGATAGAAGGATGGCCCTTAGTTTAGACATGACCAATGATGCGGCCAACATTTGTGCGATTATTAAGAGTAATTGGGAAGTTTTACAAGGGAATAAAGAGGAGTTTGAGTGTGTGGGTGATGCTCCAAGGTTTGTTTATAAAAACAGACATAATTTAAAAAACTTTTTATAGAAAGGCAATACTTTAGTTACAGGTAGGTTGAATTCTAAAAAAGAAAAAGGGATGTTTAAATGTGGACAGTGTAACATGTGCCGTTACATTCTTGAGGGACCATTCATTATACTGAGTGAACCTTCTTATACCATCACTTTAGCTGAAAAATTCAGTTGTCAAACTAGGGGGTAGTATACATTGGTGTATGTTCAGGTTGTCCAGCCTTTTATATAGGGTTGACCACTAGACGTTTATTTGAATGAGTTAAAGAACACTAGTATTATATTAAGAAGAAGGACTTGAAGATCTCCCTGTACAAACACACACTGAGATGCACCAACTTTAAAAAGTTTATTTTTTCTGTCATTGAACAAATGCATATTGACTTGAGGGGGGAGAGATTTAAAATCTTATTTAGAACAAAGAGAAGCTTCATGGCAGATTAAATTAAAATCTGATAGGAACCCTGGGCTTAATGATGCTGTAAATATAAAGTGGTTTTTAAGGAACAGGAGAGTCTATGTAAAGAAATTTAGTTAGGCAACTGTTTTTAATGTTAATTAAGTGCTAACTGATTGCTAATGAAATACTATTTAAATGGAGTGTTTTTAATCTGGATCTGTATTCTGATGAATTTTTTGTGATGAAAGTGGTTATTAAACAGAGTGGATGCTAATATTGTGTGGTTTTTGCTTACACTGAGTGGACTTTTGCTGCGTTTTCAGCCATTCGTGGTTTTTGATATTTAAAAATATATAATGCATAAACTTAAGACAATCATTTCTTCCCAAATTAAATGTCTACACTAAGGTTGTTGGACCACGGCCATGTCTCCAGTACTTTCAGGCTATACATGAGTTCTGAGTATAATTCAAATCATCTGTATACAAGATCTAACAAGAATCACTGGGCATGACTTGTTAAACTCACTACAAATAGTACCTTTCTTGACTGCTGGGATAAGAGGACCCACTTGATCCACAGGATAGAAGTATTATTTCCACAGAATAAAAGAATCTTAGTTAGAAGGGGATAAAATGGAGAAAACCAGCAGCTTGGGTATCAAAAGCTTCAGGACTTTCTTGCCAACTGCAAAAAAACGGCTATAGTCCTGATAAGAAAGGGAAAGTTAGGGACAGTGCGCGCATGTGTGTGTGTGAGTGAGAGAGAGAGAGAACCTCTAAACAGCAATCAGTTTAGAGCCAATGCTCACATGAGCAAACATTACAAAAAGAATAATTACTACCTTCTATTTTTTTGCAGGGAAGCAAGCCCCACTGCATTCCCCCCATACCCCCTGATAGTTATATATTCTACCTCAGAGACTGCACAACAGTGGGGTAAGGGCAAATTCCCTTACCCCGCTGTACCGTGAACACATTCAAAAGACTGCCGGCAGAAACTTCATTTGGAAAAACATTTGCTCAGGTGAGGGTTCACTTTTTTCACAGCATAAAAAAGCATTCACTCAATCGAGCATTCGTTCTTCCTAATTTTTAACACAAACACGTATGTATATATAAATCTATACCATTGCATAAACAAAAAAAAAGGGGGGAGGAGGGAGCAGCTACTACAGCTGTGATTTATTCAACCATCTGCAGTTGTGGTAATTTTACTTATACAACTACACTATGTTAATTTATAATCAGTGCTGTCTTAGCCTTAGCTGTATTGGGTAGAATACCAAAGCTTATACAGTGTGGGAGGAGGAAGGAGGAGGGTCCAGGAGCCCCTGGAGAATAGCAATGCTTGTTCTACACCTGGAAAAGGAATCTATTTTCTAATTCTGGGAAGAGTAGAAAAGACTTCAGCTCAGACAGATGGGTCACGAAGTTTGTTCTTTCCTGGAAACCAGGAAAAGTCTTGAATAAAACCCTTGTCCCCACTGCTCTAAAGGGACTAGTTCTACTACACCCATTGACAAAATATCTCTGCAATGACCTGAAGCATGAAAAAGAGATGGTCTTCTGGTGGTCGAGGAATTTGTGATGGTATGAGAGGGAATGCCCAGTGGAGTCTGTATCCATGCTCTACTGCATTTGTCACCCAAGAATCTGTAGTTATTGATTGTCATGCAAGAAGGCCCAAACATTTTTAAAAGAAAGCCAAGAAGGGGGAGGGGATGGAGGGGAAGAGAGGCAAGGAGGAAGATCATAGAACCATCAGAATTCTTTTTGCTACCATTTTGCCATTTATTTGTGTTTTGCAGACTTCTGCTGATCTGATCTGAAGGATTTTTTTTCCCAATATACGCGAGCTGAAGGATTTCTGAAAACACAGGAGTGGATTACATGGACTGTTGTTCTGGAATTTGGGAACCAGAGATTGACAACAACTGTCTAACCCCTGAGTGATGTCTTCCCTCAAGATCCTGGTAAATACCTCCATTGGCCTAAGCTACAAATAATCCTGTTCTTCCTTCCAGTAGACACTGCCAAATGAACAGTCTGGTCAGACCTACTAGGGCCATAGACCACAGTGGCCTCTAATGGGGACACCCTAGGGAACCCAGATGAAGCAGACTGATGGTCTGGGGACTGCAAATGCACCTCAGCAGAGTCCACATCCACAAACCATATGACACAAGTGGACATATGATTATCCCCATTGACCTCTCTCATCTACTTTTTCTTTACCGGAGAAAGATGATCTGCCACAAGGGAAGATGAAGACATGGCCACTTGCACCAAGTCCTGAAAAACTTTATTCTCAAAGAAAATATAAAAAAAAAGTTAAATTTACTCCTAATGGTCTCAGGAGAAAAAGACTGGTAAATTGAACACAGAATAATGATGTGTACAGCCCCCGAATAAAACACACTGTTCACAGCTTCACTTTCCTTTTCTGACAGACATAAGAAAAAAATATCTGAAAATCTCAGAAAAAGAAAGGTCCCAACAGGGTATTTACCTGCCTGAAGACTATGTGCTGAAGCCAAATGTACGGTTACACCAGACACAAAGCTTATGAAAATCTGGATAATGCAGACCAGTGGCAAGAAAGTTATGAGCGCTGAAATGCCCACAGAGCTCTTATACTACTACATCTTTAGTGTAAAGTACACATGCTGTGCATGAGGAAGGATCCTGATACTTTCCTGACTGGCTGGATGTATAGTACCTTTGGCAGGATATGCCCTATATGTAATACCTACTCTAACAATGATCTAATGAGAAACATCTACAAAATATTAAGCACTGAGTCAGGATCAATCAGCTGTCTCTCACCGGGGCAAACATCTCCAGTGCAGGACTGACAGAGTCTTGAAGGCGGGTCTCTATTAGATGAACGAATGCTTAAAATGTTGAGTACGACATGCTCGACAGCTTTTAAGTGAGCGTTCATCTAAGCGAAACCCGAGAATGTCAAAACAGGGAGTTTTGAAAAGTTACAGTTGGCCAGCCATGAGTAAGCCAAATGCGGACGTCAGAACGTTTAACCTGTCTCGACGTTGTTACAGTCCTCCACTGTGGTGTGGTCTTGACGGTCACTCTGTGTAAAGTTATGACAGTCCTCCACTGTGGTGCGATCTCGGAATTAGTATATTTAAGTAGGGGAGGGTGTATGGTGGGTGAAGCCCCCCACTTTATTTTGTTTGTCGATTTTTTTTTGTTTTTCTTTGGGGGGGGGGTTGTTAATGGTGTACAGTACATTGTAGCCGTCAGCCGTTGGCTTTCTGACGGCTGGCCAACTATAACTTTTCGAAACTCCGTGTTTCGACATTCTTGGGTTTTGCTTAGACGAATGTTCGTTTAAAAGTTTTCGGGCATGTCGTACTTGACATTTTAAGCGGTCATTCACCTAATATAGACCCTTGAAGGCAATGTGCTCTCTGCCTGCAAAATCCCTACTAAATGTATTATTTTATTTTTTTCCCCCGATTTGTTGCTTACCCCATCTTTTTACCCTCTGCCACACAATATTCTCTGAATGGGAAAGGAGAAATACCCTGTGATCCAGTGGAAGAATTTCTGTATGCTTTAGAAAAGCCCTAATATTGCAGACATGGTGGAACAGTGGAGTACATTTTTCTTGTTAAAGATTTCCCGGTGCTCACAATAGGCAATCTTACTACCCTTGCCTTAGCAGAAAAGTTACTGAAATTGGTAAACTTTCAGGATAATTTATTTTTCATACTACAAGCATACTTATTGTGAATTTTCTTTTCCTAGGAATGCCATAAGCTACAGAAGAAAAAATCTCAATCAAAAAAGAAAAAAAAAGCAACACAAAGCAATACAATAACTAAAATATTTTTGGGGAAAAGTGGGTTTTACTACTCAGTGTTACCAAGGAAGAGATGAGAGCTGACAGTCTCTCAACCATATGCATACTGCAACAAAAATGAACTGAAGATGGCAGAGGGTTGTTTTTTTCCTCTCACTGTCAACCATCATGAAGATATGCTCAATTCAGGGAGGACAGGACCTCCACTATAGGATAGGAATGCCTTGGAAGAACTGTAGATGTCTCACCAGGATGGATATCTGCCAGCAGTTATTTCCTATGTATACTGCAGCAATGACCCACTTGAAGAACATTATGTATTTCTTACACACTGGATCCATAAATTTAAAAGGAGCTGAAAATAAAAACATTACTTAACGACATATGTTTTTCAACATAGACAGCATTTGAAAGAAATAAAGGCAACAACTTTATTAACAAGACATAACATTTCAAATCTAATCTTTGCATCTAACTAGCTAGAATGAGTGAGCTATGATGTACAGTGTAAGAAGCATTCAAGAGAGACACTGAGGTTTACAAATATGTTACTGCTACCCTATTAGACTAAATGATTTCAACATGGGGCATTTTGCAAAGTGGTAATTTTGATGAAATAAGTGGTACAGCTGCCACATGGTGAACACGGACAAAGCTCTTACTGTACCTGTGATGACTCCTATTCAACAACTAGCACAGGTGTTGTAGGGGCAGTGTAAGGAAGGATGTGAGTGAATAGCCGATATCAGCTTGCCCACCCGGGGGAATACCTTAGCCTTAAGAGCCTAACAAGCTTCTTACCTTAAGTGTTACGCTCCTTGGTAGGGAGATTATGCACGAGCAGACAGCACATGCACCCCCAAAGTCAACAAATGTGGAGCTTGCACATGGTGGGGGGTAGGACACACACAACCCAGCAAAAGTATGAGGCTGCACCAGTGTCCTTCATCTCCCCACAGGCTCCAGGAATAGGCTGGGTTGAGCCCAGAGGAAGTTAAGGAGGGCTTGGCATACCCAGTTATGAATGATGAAAGGAGCTTACTCTTCCCAGAATTACTAGACGCAACAGTCACTTAGGGGAGTCTTTCCAATCAGGGTTACGTCATTTATAAAATTGTCTTTCTCCCATATTCTTTAAGGCAAAATGAAGAGCATAGAAACATTCATTCATTAATCAGGCAAATTAATGAAAAGCTACTGTTTTGAAACACTCACTGAGTACACTCAGTGTCACAGGAAACCACTAATTTATCAGAGGACATTTCAAAAACTATGAGCAGCTCTATAAAGCAGTACACAGACTACATTTGTCATCAAATGTGCATGCAGTTTACAAATAATATTATCTAACAGCACAGCTTCTTCGCCTGAAAGTGACACAGAGTATCATTTTCAGAAACCATTTAAGCTATACTCTGATCTGTTAATACCATCTTTTTGACATATACTTCTCAAACTACTTCCCACTAAAAAAATTAAATAATACAGCAAATGCTTTTCTTCTTACTTTCAAGTCTTTCATCTTAGCCTATCATTTCTTTTGAGAGTGGATCTGTGTAGTTCTGGACTACTGGTCAGGGCATATTTCAAACGATAGTAAAAAAAAAAACTACAACTCACTCAATTATAAAGATATTATCAAAAAGGGTCTCCTGAACTATAAGAAAAAAAAACTCTGCTTTCCATACCTTCAGGGCCGCGATGCTCATTTTCGTGTTCATCCTCCTCACTTTGTTCCTCTTCAGTTAATTCTTCTAGAAAACACAATAGGCAGACATCTCTTATCCATAATAGAATGACCTTTGTCCACCCATTACTTAATGAGTGGTAGTTGTCTTTGTTCCAGCCTTATCCAACAAAGCTGTTACCCATTTTAGAAACCTTTTCAGTCACCACCATCCCACCACATCCCACAAAATCAACTTTAGCATCCTCTTTGTTTTTCCCTCTACAGTAAAAAGTATGACCACCCAGAAGGTTAGGACTCAAGGAAATATACTTTATGTCTTGCTAAAATCCAAACCATGTTAATCATTTTTACATATCAATGTTGCCTCCTTTATATGTCTTTTTTTATTCAGTGTTTTTATTGATGCCAGTATATTAATGTTCTTTCAAGACCATCATCATCATTACACTTCTATACAAAACAGGACACATTTAGAGGCATCAGCTGATCCCCCACCAACAACCTGATTCTGGGTATGCTGGTATAACAAGCTCCATCATCAGACTACATGTGAACATAAGAGCTAGAACATGTAAGTGAAAGCTGCTACCGCAGCACTGCTGGGTCAGCCAGCAATGTTTTTCATCGTCGTTCCCAATCTGACTTACAACCCTCATCTTTTCCCATCTTCAGCAGCAGAATAAGAAGTTATGTACCTACCATAACGTTCCATGTTAGTTGTCTTCTCTCGCCTTCTTTCTTGCTTGATGGGTGCTTTAGCTCGAGAACTCCTTTTACCAGCTCGAGGCAGCCCCATATCCCATGATGCAAGGCAGGAAGTACCCAGATCTCGTTTGTTGACAAAAGGGCAATAACACCAAGCATAAACAATACTTCCCAAAGGAAGAAGAAACTTACAAATGGAAAAAGGACCAGGTCTGAATGGTCTTTAGCATTATAGTTTCTTATACAAGGTCTGTCCAGGCCAGGGGAAGGAGGAAGAAAGAAGGCGAGAAGACAACTAACATGGAATGTTATGGTAGGTACTTCTTAATGTTAAGTTGTCAATCTACGCCTTCATTCTTGCTTGATGGGACCGTCCCTAGCAGCTCTATCCTGGGTGGCTCAATGGAACAAACTCTTGAGGACTGTAGAGCCAAAACTGGCTCTGTCCCTGGAGGCCAAGTCCAATTTGTAATGGGAAACAAAAGTGTGAGGAGTGGCCCAAGTGGCTGCACAAATAGTGTCCAAAGGCAGTCTAGCTTGAAAAGCTGTAGAAGTAGCTAAACTCCTAGTTGAATGTGCTTTAGGTTTTGAGCACAGCTGTTTTCCCCTGATCGTATAAATTTCAGTGATGACCGAAGAAGGCCATCTGGACAAACTCACTTTAGAAACAGGAAGGCCTTTTTATTATCCGCATAGGAAACAAAAGTTGATCAGATTTTCTAAATTTTTTGTTCTGTCCAAATAATATCTAAGCTGACGGTGGGCGTCAAGATAATGTAGCTTTTGTTCAGCTCTATCTGAATAGTTAGGAAAAATACAGGAGATCAATAGATTGATTCAGATTGTTTTTCGACCTTAGGTAAAAGGATGGATTAGTTCTCAAAGATACTCTGTCTTTGTGAAAAATCAAATAGGGGTCGAACCGAAGAGCATGAAGTTCAGACACCCTCCTGGCAGATGTAATAGCCACTAGGAATAAAGTTTTCCAAGAAAGATATTTCAGGGAACAAGAAACAGCTGGCTCGAAGGGGAAGAATCAAGGATGTCAGCACTAAATTTAGATCCCACTGAGGAGGAGGATTCCTGATTGGAGGCTTTAGTAGGAAAATTCCTTTCAAGAAGGCCCTGCAGAGCCTATGGGACATAATATTATGATCTGCTATCCCGACATGAAAATTAGAAATAGCAGCCAACTGAACTCTGACTGTGGAAGAAGAGGAGCCTGCATGAAAAATCTCTGCTAAGAAGTCCAGAACTGCCTGAACAGGGGCAGTAAAAGGATCAATATTTTGGGCCTTAGCCCAATAAGAGAAACGTTCCATTTGCTTGTGTAAATCCTCCTGGTAGAGGATTTTATGATATCTCTAACTGGGTTAGAGATCAAAGGAAGCCTGGCTAAGGAAGGAAGTGGAGCAACCATGCTGTGAGGTTGAGAGAGGGATTGACGGTGCAGCTGACCGGATTGGTGAATCAGTAGATCTGGCACTGGGTCCAGATGCCACGGCTGCACCAAAAGGTGATGATGGAGGAACGGGAACCAAACTTGTCGAGGCCAGTAAGGGCAATGAGAATCAATTTGGCTCTCAAAGCGGTAGCTGGATCACCTGAGGGATCAGAGGAAATGGAGGGAAGGCATAAAGAAGTCCCTGGGGCCAATCCTGGGTCAGAGCGTCTCTGGGGATGGCCTGATAGAGAAGAGGCTGAAGAAGTCTGGACATTTGCTGTTTTGGGGAGTAGCAAAAGGCTCGCCACATGGACGACCCCACTCCAGAAAAATCTCTTCCGCTATGGATTGCTTGAGAGACCACTCGTGAGGCATGAGAACAGCTCTGCTCAATCTGTCCGCTATAATGTTGGTTTTCCCAGGGATATGCGTTGCTACCAGAAACCGATGAGAGGAGATCGCCCATTGCCATAGTCTGGCTTCTCGACACAAGGGGTAGGACTTGGTTCCGCCCTGCTTGTTGATATACCAAACTACAGACATGTTGTCTGTGTGGACAATTGTCCCCTACGGAAGAAAGTCGTTGAGGGCTTGCAACGTTAAAAGCACTGCTCTCATCTCCAGGACATTTATGTGCAGATGGTACCGTCCCATGAACCATCCTGCCCTGATAATGACCCCCACCCGATCAGGAGGCATCCATGGTGACAGTGGCGCACCTGCCTTGGTGAACCTGAGACGATGTGATCCACCAAGCAAGATGTTCTTTCCATGTTTGTGTCACCAGAATCTGGTGACGCATTGGGAGTTGCTGGTATGACCACTGTGTGAACAGCATCCACTGAAGGCGGCGCATGTAGAATCGAGCCAGGGGAAGAAGAGTGATGGCCGCAGCCATAAGACCTAATACCTTTAGAACCATTCTGGCCTGTACCTTCTTGCTGGCCAGAATGATCCTGACATGAGTCTGAATGTCTGAAACTCTTTGTTCTGTAAGGGTAGCTGACATCGAACAGTGTTTAAGTTTGCCTATGAAGGTAATAGACTGGCAGGCGATAAGGATGACTTTTAAGTAGTTGACTGAGATGCCCAAATGAGAACAAAGGTCTATTGTGTAATCCCTGGCTTGTATAAGCTGATGCCTGGTGGTGGCTGACAGGAGCCAGTCGTCGAGATACGGAAACACCTGGAATCCTTGGCGTCTCAGGTGAGCACCACTGCCATGCATTTGGTGAACACTCTGGGGGCTGTAGTGAGACCAAAGGGCAGGGCTCTGAACTGGAAATGACTGGACCGCGGAGAAATCTCAATTTTGATGTGATAGTATCCTGAAGATCTATTGAGCACATCCAGTTGTCCTTCTGTAAGAAGGGCAGAATTGACTGAAGAGTGACCATTCGAATCTTGTCTTCCTGACAGACTTGTTGAGTCTGCTGAGATCCAATATTGGTCTCCAGTCTCCCGTCTTTTGGGGACCAAAAGAACCTTGAGTAGATTCCGGGCTCTGAATGGTCTATTGTAACTGGCTGAATGGCTCTTTTGCAGTAGTTTTGATCTCTAACTCTGCAATGTCCCTTAGACCGGGTGGTACATCTGGAAGGGAACTTGAGGGGAAGGGACTTTCCTCGAAAGGAATTATGTAACCCTTGGATATGATCGACTGTACCAATCTGTCTTGAGTGAGGGAATGCCAGGCTTCTGGGTACAGTGATAATCTTCCCGACTGCCTCCAAGGAGGGACAGCCGGGCAACACCTCAGGGATGCTGAAAGGGCTTCTCAGGAAGAGACTCCTGTTGCCCTGATTCTTGGACCCCTCTGCCTCTAGAGCGTCTGTTGTTGTTACCCCTCTGCCTCTAGGGGAACCACATCTTCCCACCCTTCTGTCCTTTGGGATAAGGCCTAGAAGGGGAAAACGGACTCCAACAGCAGAAAGAGTCTTGCCGTCCTGCTCACACCTGGTCAAGGTTTCCTTCACCTGAGGGCCAAACAAATCTGACCCATCAAAGGGAGAATTTGAAGAAGGGCGTCTTAAAGGGATCCGAAAATCACATAGCCGCATCCAGGCTTGGCGCCTAAGAGCCACACCTGTGCCATCAGCAGCATAAGATATTAGCATGGAGGAGTTAGCAATGGAATTGAGGGTTCCTAGCTGCAATCTTTTGGGCCCCTGCAGCTGTAGGATCCTGAACTACTTCTCCCAGCTCCTTCAGGATATCTCTGGAGTCTGGTGAAGTGACAAAGATAATTCAGCGCACGCATAGCAAAGGTCGCTGAGGTATCCATGGTCCTAGAGTCCTTATTAGGAGGATGGGCCGCGGAAGGATCTGCAAGTTCCTTTTGGTGGCCGCAGCCACCATGGCATCAGACACCCTTGGTAAGGAATTGTTTGTCACTAGGGGCAGTTATAAATTTAGAAGGCCTCCTAGGGACTGGCTCTACAGAGTCAGGAGCTGTCCAATAACCTGCATAAGGGAGACACCCAGGAGGTGGAGGGCCGAGATCCAAACGCCTCTAGGTATACTGACTCATCCTCAGAGGGATTGTTGGTGGGCCAGTTTCCCTCTGTTTCAGAAGTTCTAGGATGTCTGAGAAGGAGACATCCTCAGAGGGTCTGACTCATCAAAGTCAGTATCGTGACAGACTCAGGGAGTCTACATGCTTCCTCTTACAAGTCCTCTTCCTAGGAGGATCTCCCAAACATCAGGAGAATCCGCAATGGGGAAACCTGAGGCGGAGGATCTCTGGGTCCTGTAGCAAGAGAAGTGGCAGAGATGTCAACAGGTACAATAGAAGAGACTGCTGACTGATACCAGTGGCCAGTACACTCTTCATCACCTCGAATCTCCCCTCCCAGGCAGGTCCGAGAGGAGGAGACCATAGGCCGACCACGAATCCCTCTAAGGAAGAGGAGATAAGAATAGGGGCTGAAGGAACAGAAGGAAGCTCTGGGGTAGAGTTGAAGGAGTGGACCAACAGTCGTCTGAGACGGACTGTGTAGCATTTGGGCCAGTACCTGTGACTTGAGCAATCTACTGACCACACTCTCTAGGGGTCATGATCTGACAACCTGGATGACGATCCTGTCGGCACCGATCACAGCGGCAGCGGAGGCCGGTGAATGCGGGCACGTGCGACACGATGCGCGCATGGGTGTGGGTGAGGAGCGATCGGGAGCCGACACCGATGCCGTGCCGCATGGGTGTGCTTAGAAACAGAAGCCTGGGTCTTGGCAGATTTAGTTGATTTTAAGAAGACCCTGAGAATCAACTTATTCCGTCTCCTGCAGGACTCTCTGGCTGAAGGGTGACAAATAGCACAGGAGTCCTGCAGGTGAAGAGACCGTCTGTCAGAGACATCTTCTGACAGCTAAAACCTGAACCAAAAGGTATTTAGTAAAAATACCAACACACACACCCTAACAGGGGATGGGATAGGGAAATTAACTGACTAAAAATTAAAAGAGACGTTAAATTTAAAGTTAAACTATCAAAACAAATAGTTTTTAACTAAAAGGGGCTTAAATGTCACAAATGTGAATTACTTACCAGGAGCTGCGAGATCTGGGTACTTCCTGCCTTGCATCATGGGATATGGGGCTGCCTCGAGCTGGTAAAAGGAGTTCTCGAGAATGAAGGCGAGATTGACAACTTAACATCAGCTAAGATTCCCTAACTGCTGTGGGGCCACCATGGTCTCCCCACCATTGCAAAGATACGGATGGATTCATAACATTTATGCAAGATGACAGAAATGAACTGATAATAGACGTTACAAGACCTCACCTCATTCTGTCTATATTTTTAGTTTTCTCATTCATTTTAATTCATCTTTACAATATCAGCATCCTAATGTGCACAGTGTGCACAGTACAGCACCTGCTAGTCTTCTGCCTCTTAGCAGCTAATGTGTTTAATTATTCAGTTTCTTTGGGGAGGTGAACATCTAAGCACACATGTAATCTCTTGATGCTGTTCTTTAATGTGTATCATCCATGTCAACTGCAACAATATCAGCAATAAACAAATGGAACAACCAAAACCAGAATATGAAGCCAAAGTTCTGAAAACCAGTGCCACTTGGAACAAGGTCCATAAATGCCAGTAAAAAAATTAAAAACAAATGTCATTTTATTTCATCTCAGTTGCAGAAAGTGCAAAAGTATACCTATAGGGTACACTCAACAAGAACCACAAATATTACAGGTGCAGGTACCTGTTACATTATGAATCCTCATACTCTGTATGACTTTCAGAACAGACCTCAGAGAGGGTCTGGGCTCCTCCCCAGCCCAGGATGTTAAATGACAAATGACTAAAGGGGAAGATTAGCCCACACCACTTTTAGTTCTCTGCTGGCAGGATGTTCGCTAACAAATCTCCCGTCTTACATGGGAAATACCCATGTCTGTAGTCTATAAGCTCCTGGGGACCTAGAACGGTGGTTCCTCCTGCCACCAAAAATTCTGAAATTAGATGTCTGTGACATTTTTATGGAGGTCTTCTCTAAAGTGTCGTCCCCCGAAAAAAATAATGTACTAAGTACAACATTACTTGTACATCATGCCTTGAAAAATATACCGTATGCTAAGGATTGAGAGAAGCAAAGGCAAAGGAGATAATAGTAGAGATGGAGGAAATTAGCAGCAAGGTGTGAAGTGTAAGTGCAGGGAGGTGCAGAAGGCAGTTATGTGGATCTGGGCAGAGAAAGTGAGTAAAAGAACAGACTGCAGAAGGGAGCAATACTAAAGATGCAAGGAGATTAAAGTTAAATGTAGGGACTGAAGTAGGTGGAGGCATTTAACCCTTTAATACTGGGCTCTTAGTTGTCTCAGCAGCACAATACAAGGACTTAATCACAGGTGCCAAGACAATATTTTTTGCTCATCTTTTTTACCCGCATGAAACAGAATTTAAAGAAAAAAAATGAAACAAAAGTTATCCACTCACCATGTTTGATCTTCGGGATCCACATCTATCTGCTTTAATGTAGAACTGATCACTGCAGTCATCTGAACTCAAAGTCCTTCCCACACTACCACAATACACCACTTTTCCTCATATCTTCAGACTGAGTCTGTCAACAATGCATTTGTACTACAATTTATCTTTATATACCAATGATAAGGCATCCGGCAAAATCAGTAAGGTATCCCTGCAGAGGTATAACCAGATGGAAGGGGGAAGGTCTTTTGAAGTGGACAAACATGGACCATGAAAATCTAGTATTGTGGTAAGTATGTAACTATTATATCTGTCATGACTTAAGTCCATTCACTTCAATGTCAGTCTAGCCTGTCATTACAGAATTCCACAAAGAATGGTGGCCAAGATGTATCTGGAGATCACATCCACATTGTGTCTTCAAAAAGTGTGCAATGAAGCTCATATCACAACAGCATAAATACTGACAACAGAATCATTCTTAAAAAAAAAAAAAAAAAAAAAAAAGGCTAAAAAAGTAAAAATATTCCTTATGAATGGGCCTTTGGTTTACTTGGCAAAGTTTTTTTGTATTTAGTGTCATGAAAGATAAAAATTTCTGACACCCACGAACAGAGTGGATCATGCAAAAAGTAGGTGGGCGTTAGGAAAAGCTTACTGCAAAATCCCTTCTTCAGGACAGGCTGGGTCAGTTGACTATGACCTCCTTTGCCCCACGAGCACTAGGACCTCCTTGAACCTGGGTCATCATAGATGAATGGGGGAAGCCTCCCATTTGTCCAGACTACTGTCCCAGGACTCAAAGTCCTGGTGCCTCCTTTTACTTTTCCTATTCATTGGTAAACCCAGAGGGGACATGTTCACATGTGGGCGAGGACTCTGTTATGACACTCTAGGCTAATGGTGTCTTTCCATCCCTATGCCCCTTTAGGATGAGGATGAATGGACCAAGACATCTGAATGAGGGATGCTCTGTGGTACCGCCACAATGGATGAAGATTCCTGAGGGCCAATCAACATAATGGGTTGCACCTGCACCATGTCTTCACCCTTAGCTGTTGACACTGAGACATTAAGCACCCACGACTATCTCAGAGTCAGTGGTGTGACCCAGGATGTGTAAGAATTCCCAGAGGATCCATGCACAATCTCAGTGCTGTACTCAGTGCTGAGTGGGTCTTTAGTATCAAGAAAACAATGTCAGTGTGTAAGACACTTGTGGATAGTGCTAAGGGTGTTGGTGCCAAAGACTGGTGCACAGCCAGTGACAACAAGGACATGGAACACTGTGAATTTCTTTGCACCAATGTCATCGGTACAGATGGAGACACAGGCACTGAATAGAAGAGCCACATCTATGTTGATACCAATGGTTAGGGGTGCACACCAACACAACATGCACTATAAAAGGCACAGGGAAGACAGAGTAGACAAAGGGGTGGTAACTGGATGTTAATCTCAATTAACGCCTTTATCATTCTGTTCTAGTCTAGGCAAAAAGAGAGAAGAATGCTACTCCAGATACTTAGATTCCTTTCAGAAGCTATTCATCCTTCTCCTCGGAGTGGGACTTGACAGGGCGATGACCACCAAATGTGAAATTCCTGAGGCTGAAGCATGCTCTGATTCAGGGGCTTAGACCCTCATCTTTATTGGCAAGGGACATGTCTTTTTTAACATACTTGGAAAACTGTATGTCAGAACCTCTGCCCCTCTGTTTTCTTTACTCCTTCATTTCTCCTTCCTTGGTCAGGATTCAATGAGAAAAAGTTGTTTTAAAATTTACGTCCTGCAACACTGTGAGGCAATCCAGAGATGAAAATGTCAATGATATAATACTTTACACCCCTGTGCTCCAACCGTGGTACATAATACAAAATTTGTGGGTATCCTTGGAGGAAGCTTGCAGCCACACTTGTCACATTTCCTAAACCCTGAGGCCTTCCCTACATTATCCTTTTTCAATTTAAGAGCTACCTTTGTTAAAATGGGATAATGAAAAAGTAACAAAGTCAATTAACATGACAGCCAAAGCAAACCGGTCTAAGCTTCACAGCTCGCTTAGGTGGGATAAAGCAGGACAGCAACTAACAAAACCACAATGAAAGAAAACTTAAAACATGCTAAAAATTGCACTACACTACCTTCTCCAAGTACAAAATGAAAGTGCATTGCTTATCTACATCTCCTTCCTCTTTCAGCTTTTACTCAGTTAGGGGTCGTCACAGTGGATCACCTGTCCACTCATGATTGGCAGTGGAGATTTACAGTATCGAGTTGCCAGCCCGGCACCCAACCATCCACGGAAGGCACACATACGTACGCACTCTCTCCTAGGGCCAATTTTAGAGTAACCAATCCACCTACACAGCATGTCTTTGGGATGTGGGAGGAAACCGGAGCACCCAGAGGAAACCCACATGACCACAAGGAGGACATGCAGACTCCACACAGAAGGCACACCTGCCAAAGATCGAACCGGAGAACCTCTTGCTGTGAGGCGGCAATGCTAACTGCATAAAAGCTATGAAATACTAGACTGTGTAGCGTGGCAGCATTATGATGACGCTGTTCAGTCAGCAGAAAACAACACCTAGAGAAATGGGGAAGCATAGTTCATTACTGAAGGTGAGGGGAGGAGTCTGAGCTTGGGAGAATTCCACAGCTGTAGACATAACTGCTGCTTTTGGCAACCAGTTCTGACAGACTGGATCATGAAAGATACCACCTTGTGAAGAACATCAGGACAGTTAACTACCTGGCTGTTACAGTACCTACACTACCCAAATATCTACCCTATACATTCCCTTCAAAATAGAATTGAAATGTACCCTGGAAGTAAGCGGTTATAGTGTAGAGATCAGCTAGCAAGTACGGCTGATGCACGGCAACCAAGCTGCTGTGAACAATAGTATGAAAAAAGCCAGCACCTCAAGTGGTTCAAATATAATGATTTATTCTGCAAAAACTAGACCGGTTTCAGCTATTCCAGCTTTCATCAGTAGTTGAAAATCACATGAAAAAACTGCTCCTTATATAATAATGGAAAGTCATGACATCACTTCCTATTTAAAGAAAAAACACATTATTATCTAAACATTGAACAGAAAGAATGAAAATAAGAATTGTATATGAATGAAAAACAGTAACTATACATAAATTATTAGTTGTCCATCAGAAATTGTGCCATCTTAATAAAAATATAAAATTATAAAGAAATAAATAGAGACTTTACCTGACAGAATGAATAAGTATAATACGATGTTGAAGAGAAAAAACAAATGTGATTAGTTCAAACAATTTCATTGGTTAGGGTTCCGGTGTACACAATAGTCTTGTACCATTAGAGAAAACTTTGTTGAGATATATAATGAAGATGAAAATTTATAGTTTGTCATTGAGCACTGGTGGGAAAAGCCCACCCAATTTGATAATCCATCTTTTCTCTTTGTTATTAAGGATTTCATGCCATCCTGTTTTGAATGCCCTGTTTCCCATGATATGATCAATGATGCAAAAGGAAAATTTAGCCGTGGCGTGCTTGATGGTATGCCTATATAGAGCATTAGTGGATCTGCAATTCCTGATGTCCCCCAAATGTTCTGCTATTCTAGTTCGGAATTGTCTGGATGTTTGGCCTACATAAAAAGCTTGGCATGTGCATGTAGCAAGGTAAATAATCCAGTCGGAACTGCAATTACCAAAAATTGTCATATCATGTATCTGTCCTGTGTTTTTGCTTGTAAAACTTTTTGTTTTAAATATGTAATTGCAAAAACTGCAATGGCCACAAGGATATGTGCCCACTAATTTGTCTCCTGTAAGAGTTCTCTGTATGGCAGTGTTATCATGCATGATGTTTCTTTTGTAATAAGAAAAATGGGAACCTAATGTTTTGCCTTTTTTGTAAGAAAAATAACAGCGTTCTCCTAAATAACCCTCCAAAAGAGGGTGAGATGTGAGTATACTCCAGTGTGTATTGATAATGTTGATGAGATTATGAATGTTCCTACCATATGTGGTGATGAATCTGCATTTATCAGGGTAGTTTGATCTAACCTTGTCCTTGTAAGTTAATAATGACTCCCTGGGTAGTGTTGTGCTCCATTGTGCTGCAGAACTGATGGCCTCCCGATGATATCCTCTGGCCAAAAATCTATTAGTCAAGTCCTCATGATGTATATTTAGATCTTGTTCTGAAGAACATATTCTTTTAATTCTCAAGAATTGAGATTTTGGAATGTTCTTGATGATATGCTTAGGATGGAGACTGTTGGCATGTAATAAAGTGTTGTATTGTGGAAATTTGCGATGAACAGATGTTTTTAATGTATCATCCGGTTGTCTTTCTAAGTGGACATCCAAAAAATGAATGTCATTTAGATTGTATTCCACAGTGAATTCAGTCCCCCACATATTACCATTGAGATGTTCCATGAATTCTTCAAGATATTCCGGACCTCCTTTCCACACAAGCCAACAGTCATCCAAATATCTCCTCCAGATGTCAATTTCAGGTAAATAGACATTGTGTAATTCATCATAAATTATATGTTCTTCAATGTATCCCATGTATAAATCTGCATAAATTGGCGCAAAAGAGGCCCCCATGGCCGTGCCTTGTATCTGCCAATAGCAGTCCTGTTGAAAATAGAATACATTTTTAGTTAAGACATGTTCGGCCATACACACAAGTAATGTGTTCATTCCGGGAGGATAAATATTCGCTTTGTTTAACCAGAATTCCAAGGCCATCAGTCCTGCCCAATGCGGAATGCTGGTATACAAGGATTTCACATCCAAAGTGCACAAAAGCCATGCAGGTTCAAGTTGTGAATTAGAAACAATTTGTAGGAATTCAGTTGTGTCCTGAATCCTGGCTCTGATACTTGATAATAATGGTTTCAATTTTTCAGTCAAGAACATGGAGAGGGGTTCCGTCAATGATCCAATCCCCGATACGATCGGTCTTCCTGGTGGTTTGTCAATGGATTTATGGATTTTTGGCAATAAGTATAGATATTGTTTAGCAGGATCCTTAACCATAAGATGTTTTTTTGTGTTAGTTGAAATAATGCCAGTGTCAACAGCTTCTTGTAAGAATTGGTCAATTTCTTGTTTAAATGCGGGTGTGGGATCAGTGCTCATTTTCATGTAGTGATGATGGTTGGACAGTTGTTCATTTGCCTCATCCCGATAATAATCGGCGTCCATGACAACAACTGCACCCCCTTTATCAGCAGAGAGTATAACTATATCCTTGTTGTTTTTGAGTCTAGTTAAAGCTAGTTGTTCACTGTAAGATATGTTATTTTTAGTGTTGTCAGATTTATTGGAATGAAAATGTAGATCCTTCATGACCGCCTGTTGGAATACTGCGACATGTTTATCCATGGGGGGGTTGAAAGTAGATTTATGGAATCTAAATTCAGAAGATCTTTGAGAAATATTAGGGTTATCCTGTTGTTTGAAAAATAAATGTAAATTAATTTTCCTACAAAACTCTATTGTATCAGCAACATGTGAACTCTCGTCAATAAAAAAAACAGGTATAAAACCCAAGCCTTTATTCAAAATAGAATATTCATCTGAAGACAAAGTGTATTTTGAGATATTTAACACATTTTGATGAGATTCCATTATTTCACTACTGATTGGAAAAGTTCCTCTAGACTTTTGGCCCCAATGCTTTCTCCCTCCCCTGTGTGTCCTGCCCCTAAAGGGTTAATCATACTTCTGCCTCTTTTGTTATGTGGTGAATCACCCAAACTGGTTGATTCATTATCTGTAGTGGAGGACTCCTCACCGAAGGTGTTGCTGGAAGAACCTGATTTTTTGAGAATTGATCTCGGTCTTTTCTTACGCACAAATGCAAAGCTTTTGGTCCCTTGGGCAAATCTCACACCTTTATGGGATTCAAATTGTCTTCCCTTACTATAGTCCTCTTTATCCTAGCAAACTTATGTAATTTTTTGGATTTAAGATTACTCTCCAATGTGGTCAGTTCTTTGGATAGTTTGTTCAGACTACTATGAAATTGTGGTTGATTTTCAAATTGTTTTAAGTTGTTACATGTTTTTTCAACATCCAGAATATTGGCATGAACTGTCCTTTCATAAGGGCGTAATATATTAACTAATGCCATAGCTGCTTCTTGCTGTGCTATTTGCCAATCCCTGATTAGTATATCGTCCGGTGCACCAACAAGTGGTTGAATTTTTGATCTCAATCCTCTAGGTGAAATCTTCTGGGTCTGATAAGCCTTAAATAGCTTGTGATGCCAAATGTTAGTTCTTAATATTCTGATTTGTTTACCTAACTGATTGAATTCTGACACACAACCGTCAACTGGATCCAATATGGGCAAATCAGTAGTATTCGAGGAACTGATACCAATACCGAATACTTTAAGGTCATCCTTATCAGCACATAGGCTAGATAGTAATTTCCCAAGGTCCATGACAATAAGTTGTAGTGTTGAAAAATGTAAGGCTATTTATATGGAACGATAAGAGTGTTAGAAGAAAGGATAGTAGTCTGAACAATGCACCAATACACTGTTTCGAACCCTTTAGAAAAAATAAACTATGTGTTAAATTTGCCCAAGGGTACCAATGAGTTACAAATGAAATGAATGCTCAAAAAATCAGGACTAAATGTTTTGATATTGTATAAGGCAAACTATGATATGAATATCACCTTAGTCTGCATCATGGTGTTATTGAAGAAGTGAGCATCTATAAGTTATTCAAATATGAAAAAAAGTTGTGCTTCCTTGGAAGAATTATATCTGAATAGATTATAATGGGACACGACAAAAAGCAGGATGTTCAATCAAAACAGCATCAAAAATACACATGCAAAATTAGTGGTAAAAGTGTCAATGAACTCAATTGTAAAAATGAGCATAAGACATTGAGCAACATCAGAGTAAAAAAAACAATCATGAGAATAATTGGTATATAGAAGCAAAAAGACTCATCATAAAATGTTAGCGCCAAATTTCTAATTAAGGTTCCATATAATAATGTATAGAACCATGACATAATATCATGTCACAATATGAATAGAAACAAGGTCAACCCCAACCATGCAATATAGCCCAAATACAATATTGGAAAGCCACCTTTCTAGTATCTATATCCAGCTACATAGACTCAAATGTTTGAATAACAACGCAGTCTATGAGCACAAATTCCATAAAGAATCCTTTAGCCTAATACAAATGCCAAACTGGAATTATTCCTATATATCCAATATTCCTGTCAAAGTCATAGAAATATGTATGCAGTTATAAAAGCAGTGTATGTAGTGGTATTGCAGGCCTAGCAATGCACTAGTAGGCAGGCCACTATAAGATTATAAGTAGCGGCACAAACTGTTCCAATATGGTTATAAGCCATAGATGCAAATATTACTAATGGTTCTAACATAAACAATTGCTTAAAGTTCTTGCCTAATGTCAAGCTTTGTTATACCATGTAAAAAATATGTCCTTGCAAAAACACAGATGCACAGAAACAATTCAAAAGAAAAATATCAAAAATGACATGTGTCTGTTTGCTCAAAGTCAAAAAACAGGTTTGATAAGCACAAAATATTTCAACAAACAGTAAAAGTATGAGTTATTCCAGTCCAACCATGCTTAAAAAGCCATCATAGTATGTCCAAAAATATAGGAGCATGAAAGTTCGTTGATGCGCTGAGACTTACTTCAATTATAATCAGATTGAAGTAGGGAAATATTGATAGACTAACAATCCCTCAAAAAACGATTTTCCAGCAGCGGCAGATACAATGAAATCCAAAAAGAGCGTGTTCGGATAACCCCAAAGAAAGTTGCAATGTCACGCATGTACTGTAATCCAAATACGGACAGTAACAAACTCTTAATGGAGTATCTCCCAGCAAAAGTAGAAATAAAAGGTCAAAAACGATAGTTTAATAGCCCCAGAAAAGTATCGTTGTCACACACTCCTATACTGTAATCCAATTGCGAACCGTGGCCCCAATATACCAATACAGTTTCCAAAATAAGGTAAAGTCTAAAATATGTTGTAAATCTCACCAAATATCCTGAAAATGAATTTTCAAACGATGCGTACAGCTCGGCACTCACTTGTGGAATATAATCCATATAACAACACCAACATAATTCAAAAAGAATACCTGGCTGGATTCTCAACCCTGTTGTTAGTCGAAATACAAATGGAATGTCCTTTGTTCTGCAGCACAATGGAGCACAACACTACCCAGGGAGTCATTATTAACTTACAAGGACAAGGTTAGATCAAACTACCCTGATAAATGCAGATTCATCACCACATATGGTAGGAACAGTCATAATCTCATCAACATTATCAATACACACTGGAGTATACTCACATCTCACCCTCTTTTGGAGGGTTATTTAGGAGAACGCTGTTATTTTTCTTACAAAAAAGGCAAAACATTAGGTTCCCATTTTTCTTATTACAAAAGAAACATCATGCATGATAACACTGCCATACAGAGAACTCTTACAGGAGACAAATTAGTGGGCACATATCATTGTGGCCATTGCAGTTGCAATTACATATTTAAAACAAAAGTTTTACAAGCAAAAACACAGGACAGATACATGATATGACAATTTTTGGTAATTGCAGTTCCGACTGGATTATTTACCTTGCTACATGCACATGCCAAGCTTTTATGTAGGCCAAACATCCAGACAATTCGAACTAGAATAGCAGAACATTTGGGGACATCAGGAATTGCAGATCCACTAATGCTCTATATAGGCATACCATCAAGCTAGCAACGGCTAAATTTTCTTTGCATCATTGATCATATCATGGGAAACAGGGCATTCAAAACAGGATGGCATGAAATCAATAACAAAGAGAAAAGATGGATTATCAAATTGGCTATAAATTTTCATCTTCATTATATATCTCAACAAAGTTTTCTCTAATGGTACAAGACTTATTGTGTACACGAACCCTAACCAATGAAATTGTTTGAACTAATCACATTTGTTTTTCTCTTCAACATCGTATTATACTTATTCATTCTGTCAGGTAAAGTCTCTATTTATTTCTTTATAATTTTATATTTTTATTAAGATGGCACAATTTCTGATGGACAACTAATAATTTATGTATAGTTACTGTTTTTCATTCATATACAATTCTTATTTTCATTCTTTCTGTTCAATGTTTAGATAATAATGTGTTTTTTCTTTAAATAGGAAGTGATGTCATGACTTTCCATTATTATATAAGGAGCAGTTTTTTCATGTGATTTTCAACTACTGATGAAAGCTGGAATAGCTGAAACCGGTCTAGTTTTTGCAGAATAAATCATTATATTTGAACCACTTGAGGTGCTGGCTTTTTTCATACTATTGTTCAAGTAAGCGGTTATGTATGGATATTAACGCACTAAATAAGATATGGATAACCAGTCCCATGTCTTCTTAACGTAAGTACTCTAAACACTTGAGATCCCTTAGTGCCATTTAAGCAATTGCTGGCATTTGACTACAGGCTGCTAGGAAGAGCGGATATTCCACTCTTCACAGATGACTTTGTCTTGCAGGTATGTTTTTTTTTCCTTTTATCTGCACAAGGAAGCCAGATATATCTGTGAGCAGTGGCACAATGCAGTCATATTTCTTTTACTTGCTTACAACACTCAGAGTGGGGTAGAGCTGGATGAACCAGGAAGTCAAAATACATAAACACTAGCCATTATTTATTACACATTTGGTAATCAATGGGAGTGACTGAATGGGAGACAGTTTGTGGATGAAAGGAAAAGGCAATTAGCTATGCAGAAGGAAGTAACCTTTACCATGGCTTACTTGGAGGGAGACCATATACAGTCCAGCAAGACGATACATTACTGCGTTCTTTTTTTCTTTCTTTCAAGTCACAATCTAAGATTAGAAGAGAACACAAAAAATGGCTAGTTATGTATGAAAGCACAGGGGAATTATATGTTTGAGCTTGTGTAGGAGCAGTACATATGTTAGCAAGTTCTTCCTTTTCCCGATAAACAGAAAGCAGCTGCCAGATGAAAGAAAAATCCAGCCAATGCAGATGCACTGGGCAGAATTCCAAGTAATATTTACCATAAATGTATGTGGTTTAGTCTGCCTATATCACAAGACTTCATCAGAATACTGAACCTGATATTTTGTAAATTTTTTAAACTCTGCTAGTTGATCACATGCTCCCAAGACAAACAATAAAAAACAACCTTTTTGTTTTTGAAGTCACATTGCACACAAATGAACTACATAGAAAATTCCTTTAAATGCGGGACTTGTTCCAAATGTAAATATATTTTGTAAGGTACAGAGATTAAAAATAACCAACACTGGATAAAAACCTCTTTTAGATCCACATGTTGTTCTATGGACATAGTTTATATAGTGAAATGTTTTTGTAGGTAAAACAGAGAGGAAGTTAAAGCAGCGGATTTATGCACCTTTATGAACATCAGTACAAAATTCAACATATGAATGTCAACAACCCTCTGTATAAACATACAAAATCACCCTATCCACAGTTTTTTATTTTTTGGGGTGTAAAAAATACATAAAACCCTCAGGGAGGTCCGTGGAGTGAACTCACAGAATATAAAGAATTAGTCTGGCAAATTAAGCTAAACGCTTGTAATTAACGGAGTCTTTATGAAACGTTATCGATAAGTAGTATTTTAAAACTGAAATCCTACATAGTGTAATTTTATTACTGATTTTTGTTAAAAAATCTTATGTTTTTATATGGTAATGAATTTTCTATATAGTTCATTTATGTACCATGTGACTTTAAAAACATAAACGTTTTTCTTACTGGTTGTCTTGGGAGCATGTGATCAGCTAAAAGAGTTTATAAACTTTACAGCGTATTAGGTTCAGTATTCGGACTAAGTTTTATGATAAAGGCAGACAAAAAGGCTTAATTTTATGATAAATAAAACTTTGGATTTTACCAAGTGCATCAATGGTTGTTGGAATTTTCTTGTATCTGGAGGCTAGTTTCTGTTTATCGGGTAAGAAAGAACTTGCTAGTATTTGTGTTTTATTGAACCTTGCAGTAAGTTTGTTCATGAAAACAACTTAAATTACCAAGGGTACTATGCCACTACCTTTCTTTAAATTCTCACATCATAAATGTGCACAGAAAGTGGTTATTGTTCTTTGCGAGTGGCAGACTACTTGTAAAAGCAAAGGGCAATTACATGATCCAAGCAAAATAATCATTAATATGGCTATTTGGAGGGCAGAGTGTGTGTGTCTGACAGCAGCAATTTCTTACTACAGCCATTGTTCCTTGTAATTAAACCAGAGGTTTACAGAGGTAGCGGCTACCTTTTCATGGTAGGGGTGAAGGTGGCATGCTGCATGTGAAAGCAAAAGGTACTTAAAAGATCACTGCTGAATAAGAATGACATCTGTCAGGGGATAGTGTATACATCTAAGGGCATCAATGGATAATACGTTTTATTTTACTTTCAATGTCAGATCAGATCTTCATAGAATGTGTATATTTTCTGAGGGCAAACTTTGTATGAAAGCAAAGACCAGGATCTCTGGTAATGGTTATTGATACGGCTTAGTGGGGGCTGCTTATGTCTCAAACAGTGTGGTCACTACAGTAATATGACTTCTCCACAGTGAAAGATGGTATGCACTCCAACAATTAGGGTATTCCACTGATATCCTATGTGCGAAAAAAGCTGTAGCTAGTCACTGTATTTTTTTGAACCACAGTGAAGATGCAACCTATGTTGTGATTTTCATGTTGTTACTTTAGTATTATAATTTCACAGCAAAAACTATTTGGAATTATGACTTGCCACTCGGAAATTCAATGTGCAGTTCTGTTTACCTTTGCACCTAAAACACAACCTAACTACAGTTTATAACTAAATATTCATATCTGTTGCCCAGTGTACTGGAAAATATCAAACTGCTCCAGAGTTGTATCACCCTGTGGACAAAATCTCCATTAATAGGGCTACATGCTCATTAGTACGTCAGACTGCCAACCTACATTATACTTAGTTTTCATTACGTGTACGTATACGTCTACTCAAAGTGTCAAGATACAACCCCTATTCAGAATTTGCCTTTACGGCATCATCATTACACTCAAACTAAAAATCACTTATTTAACCTTCTGAAGCATCATTTATATGTCACTGCACAAACAGTGAGGTCTATTCGCTGTGTACTGAGACAAAGGCAGTCTAACCCCATGTAAAGCAGCATGTAGATGAACTAAAATCCTTACAGAAAGAATGACATTCTTAGCTGTGTTTTGTACCAAAGTATTTTATTAGAACTCCCCAAATGTGCTTACTGAGAATTGCCATAGGTGAAATGATATACTTCCTCTCAAACACAGCTAGTAAATCAAGCATTTTAAAAGACTTTTGTTGTCAGTCTTGCATTATTACCCACCTTCCTCCTTGAGACTCTAGTCCCTACTCACAAGACTAGGTGCGACTATGTTTAGCCCATATGTGCATGAAGTTAAAATTACATTAATAAAATCTTTTATGTCGTCAGAAAATAAAAACTTTTTCAGTTGTAAGGCATGGCTTCAGTGCCACCTTTTCATGCAATGAAAGTGAAAGTTCAAATTTAGCGTTCATGTGTACTACATTTCAAGAGGGTGGAACAGTAGTGTTATGTCTATCCTGTATCTGACCACCCCACTACTACTGCCTTAAACATTTATAATGAAACATCAAACTGTGATGTAACCTTTCTATATAGTCAGATCAACTGAATCAGAGGTAATGACTATGACACTCATGTTTTGCATTATAATCCTTTTCCTTTCTGGGTGGTGTGCTGAATATCTGCTCAGCATACCAAGTACAATAACAGCATAGAATACTTTTTTATGAGTTATCCCTGCATGTTCACAAAAGACACAAATACAAATCCCCCCCCCTCTCTACATGTATGTATATATATATATATATATATATATAAATATATACACACATACATATATATATATATATATATATGTATATATATATATATGCTGCAGTGTGCGTGTATATATATATATATATATATATATATATATATATATATGTGTGTGTGTGTGTGTGTGTGTGGTGTGTGTGTGTGTGTATATATGTATATATATATATATATATATATCTATATATCTATATATGTATATATATATATGTGTGTATATATGTATATATATATCTATATATATATATATATATATATATATATATATATATATATATATATATGTGTATATATATGTATATATAGATATATATATGTGCACAGCGATATATATATGTATGTATATATTTATATATATATATATGTATATATGTGTGTACATATATATATATGTATATATGTGTATATATATATATATATATATATATATATATATATATATATATATGTATGTGTGTGTATATATATATATATATATATATATATATATATATATATATATATATATATATATATACATGTGTGTGCATATAAATATATCTATATATATATATCTATATGTATATCTATATATATATATATATATATATAAACGAAAAACCGTTCTAAAACTGTAAAAGCAAAGTAGAATAATGCCAATAAACAATTAAAACTTTGTAAATAATAAAATTATTTAATGGAGAAAAAACACAGCTGAGGCCCGAACTGTTGTCTAGCTGCTTTCATTCCTTTATTGTTGCACTGGTGGAACTTCATCAGAACTGTAAAAGTACATAGCCATGCTCTATATATATATATACTGTATATACAGGAATACCTAATTTGCATATGATGTGTTTGAAGTGGCCCAATGGCCAAAGATTTCTTTTCACAATACAAAAGAAGAATTCTAACCAATGATTATGTCCTCATGTTAATACAGGGCTAATGAAAATGTTTTTCAGGAATTCTTACAATAAAGGAGTCATTGTGATGTGTGTGTTATAACAACTTTTTGGTCTAAGAGCGGAGTTGAACAAATACTTAATACCACTGTTTTTTTCACGATGTTTATTGTGTTTACTTTTAACTGATAGTTATATTTCCCGAATTAAACTAGAAGCTGGAAAATCATAGGACTGACCCTGTAATAGTAATTGGAACCATTGTATGCCTTCTATCACGCTGTTTAAGAACTAGTTTAGTCAAAACAAACGGTCAGTAATTACTGACTTGTTTGTTTTGATTAAACCAGTTCTTAAACAGTGATAGAACACAAGCAATGGTTCCACCACTACAGGGTCAGTCCCATGATTTCCAGCCTCTAGTTTAATTGGAAATATAAATCATCAGTTTATAGTAACCACAATACA